>NC_057805.1:291337172-291341190 GCF_018294505.1 Triticum aestivum
CTACGCCGCGCCGCCGCCGCCGCCGACCACCTTCTCGCCGTCCGCCGTCGCCGGGGGTATAAGCCGCCGCCGCCGCCGGTTTTCGCGAGAAAACCATTCTGTTTTTTTTCGAAACCCTAATTCGTTTTTTAGATCGGTTTTGTTTCGGTTTTTCTCGGTTCGGTTAAATAGTGGACATTCGTCCGTACGTTCGTTTTAATGAACGCTGTTTGTCCGTTAGCCGCAGACAGCGAATGTTCGTTCGTTAGCCTGTTCGTCAGTTTTTCTTTTTCCAGGGTTTTCCGCGATTATTTTCGATCGCGATTTCTGCCCTAATCTTCGTTCTAGTATAACTTTTCGCTCGTTTATCCAAATCAGGTGAAACAAGCATCTAGATCTTCGTCTCTAAGCCCTCTTTCTGTTTAACCAACTTGAACAAGATTTTGGTACTGTAAAATTTGACTTTAGTCGAGATTAGTAAACAGATCTTGTTTCTTTCGTAGTTTGAGTTTCGTTTCTCCGTTTGATTTGATTATTTTTGCAAATCCAATCTCTTTAGTTGAGTTTTCATATTCGATCTGCTTATTTGAGTTTTAGCCATGCATCTTTGCTTGAGTGCTTATGTATGCAATTGTTTGTTTGCGATAGAATTCCCAGAGTGCGAAGCGTGCTACTACGAGTCACTAGGTTTTGCGGATCGTCAGCAAGGCAAGTAACACATTGATCATACTCTTTTCATACCCAGTTTTTATGCATTAGTATCAATCCTCAAACATTGCATGATTAGGATGTGATTAACTTGTGGGTATTGGGAAGTAGATGATGAGATAGAACCTATTGCCCTATTTATTATCAAACCCTTGGGAGTTACTTCTACGTTATGCTTATATTGCTATGCTATGCTCGTAGACGTGGATTGGGTTTGAGTGTATCCATGAAAGATGTGAGATTGTTAATTAATGGTTCAACTTAAGGTGGCAACTTTAGTACACATCTGGGTGGATTGTTGGTTTGGGCACCTGGAGAATCCAATGTTGTCCTAGGATATCAACCCGTGTGATCATCCTACGGTCCGCCACCCAGGCTCAAAGGGATCATAAGATTATTCATGCTAGACACTTCTCTGTGCAGCCACAAGCTATTATGGGCACTAGCATAGTTGAGTATGTTGCATGACCTCTTTCACTAGTGGGCTAGCAGATGTAGAGGGAAAGTAGGTGTAACTGTCCACCCAGAGAAAAGAGTTAGTGCTTCTGAAAGACTGTGTCTCGGTCATCCGTTTCTCAAACACCATGTAGTGCGAGAAATCCAACGAAGGAGATCGAGTCTTAGCTATGCCTTTGGAGTTGATGGACTCACTTTATCTTCCAAACCTTCCGCTCTTATCTTTTTAGATGGCCTTAAGCCATATTTATTGTAATAAGTTCTCTTTTGAGACACTCGATGTAATAAGTGTGTGATTGCTACTCTGTTATAAATCCTTCGAGTACTGTGTGTGTCAGCATTACCGATCCAGGGATGACACTTAAGCACAGAGACTTGACCGTCTGAGGTCGGGTCGCTACAAGATGCTATCAGAGCACACACTGAATGTAGGACACGACCACTAAGATGAGCCATAGGTCACTCTTCTCTACTCATTTCTGACTCCTCTCCATTTTTCTACTCCTTAGGATGGCGGACTCAGGAACAAGTTTGCACAACCGGATGAAGACACACCCTTTGGATGGCACTTGAAGGAAGTCACCCCGTACATGAACATAGGAATACCAAGCTTCACCGGGACCTACACCGCCACTTTACCAGAAGAAGAGCGTTGGATGATTCGAGTTCAAGTTCCAGGAAGGACATTCACGCCAGTCACTGAGCCCATAGAGTTTTCCTTTGATGCACCAACCTGGAGTCTAGGCAAGAGCATGGTAGCCCACATTGCTATGGGACGTATTGGAGAAGTCTACAAACAGGAGCTGAAGGACACTATCTACCAGATATGTGGGTGCCGAGATGAGCAATGGGAGATGATCAGCACTAGCAAGGACAGGTCCATTGCAGCTTTCGTCCAGGAGTTAAACCAGCACATTCGACGCCAGGAGAACCAGATGTGCGCTAGCATGATAGATTTGAAGAAGGCGATGACCAGGAACATGGAGCTAGAAGAGGAACTCAAGTCTACACGCGACGGATACGAGGAGGAAATCACAATACTATTGGAGAATAATGACGACCTGGTAAAGAAGCTCAGAATATTCATGGGAGATACCGCGCTAGGAGGAGATGACGATCAATCCAAAGACATTCGTTCTGAGGATTACATCATCATCGACGACACCGACTCTGACCCCGACAGCAGTGATGATGACTATGAAGACGAAGCTGGAGCAGATATCATGGAGTCTTCCACCGATCAAAATTTCTAGTAGACCACCATATGATCAAGTAGTATTCCCCCATGTATATATAGTAGTCCGAGCACTGTAACGATAGTTAGATCTATTGTATGCCCTTGCTTGATTGATTGAGTGATATGATGTGATTGTGTTTGTCTCATGTGCATATGGGTAGTGCTTTCTCACTAGACCTCATTCTATTCTAATCTCTTCCCTCTAAACCCATCAGATGCCTCCGAGACGTGATACCGGATTCGTCTTCCCACCGGAGCGCACTCAGTTGATCCAGCAGCAGAATGCTTTGATGCAATTGTTAGTTCAGAACCAAGGCAACAACAACAACAACAACCCACCACCACCACCACCTCCAGTTGAAAACTTAGCTCGTTTTCTGAGGTTGCAGCCACCGGTGTTTTCCAGTAGCACCGAGCCAATAGTTGCTGATGACTGGCTACGCAGGATTGGAAGGGAGTTGACCACCGCAGGTTGCACAGATGCTGAGAAGGTGCGTTTTGCCGCACATCAATTGGATGGACCAGCAGCCTCATGGTGGGAGAATTATACAACCACATTCCTAATAACCCACAAGTATAGGGGATCACAACAGTTTTCGAGGGTAGAGTATTCAACCCAAATTTATTGATTCGACACAAGGGGAGCCAAAGAATATTCTCAAGTATTAGCAGTTGAGTTTTCAATTCAACCACACCTGGATAACTTAGTATCTGCAGCAAAGTATTTAGTAGCAAAGTAGTATGATAGTAACGGTAACAGTAGCAAAAGTAGTAAATAAGCTAAGAACAATATGTGAAAAGCTTGTAGGCATTGGATCGGTGATGGAGAATTGTGCCGGATGCGGTTCATCATGTAACAATCATAACCTAGGGTGACACAGAACTAGCTCCAATTCATCAATGTAATGTAGGCATGTATTCCGAATATAGTCATACGTGCTTATGGAAAAGAACTTGCATGGCATCTTTTGTCCTACCCTTCCGTGGCAGCGGGGTCCTAACGGAAACTAAGGGATATTAAGGCCTCCTTTCAATAAAGTACCGGACCAAAGCATTAACACATAGTGAATACATGAACTCCTCAAACTACGGTCATCACCGGGAGTGGTCCCGATTATTGTCACTTCGGGGTTGCCGGATCATAACACATAGTAGGTGACTATAGACTTGCAAGATAGGATCAAGAACTCACATATATTCATGAAAACATAATAGGTTCAGATCTGAAATCATGGCACTCAGGCCCTAGTGACAAGCATTAAGCATAGCAAAGTCATAGCAACATCAATCTCAGAACATAGTGGATACTAGGGATCAAACCCTAACAAATCTAACTCGATTACATGATAAATCTCATCCAACCCATCACCGTCCAGCAAGCCTACGATGGAATTACTTACGCACGGCAGTGAGCATCACTAAGTTGGTGATGGAGGATGGTTGATGATGATGATGGCGACGGATTCCCCTCTCCGGAGCCCCGAACGGACTCCAGATCAGCCCTCCCAAGAGAGATTAGGGCTTGGCGGTGAATCCGTATCATAAAACGCGATGAATCCTTGTCTCTGATCTTTTCTCCCCGAACACGAATATATAGAGTTGGAGTTGAGGTCGGTGGAGCACCAGAGGGCCCACGAG
>NC_057805.1:291341504-291362994 GCF_018294505.1 Triticum aestivum
AGCCACGTGGATAGGGTGTGGCCCCCTGGCCTTTATTCTTTCGCCAATATTTTTTATTATTTCCAAAAATAATCTCCGAGAAGTTTCAGGTCATTCCGAGAGCTTTTGTTTCTGCACGAAAATAACACCATGGCAATTCTGCTGAAAACAGCGTCAGTCCGGGTTAATTCCATTCAAATCATGCAAGTTAGAGTCCAAAACAAGGGCAAAAGTGTTTGGAAAAGTAGATATGACGAAGACGTATCAATTCCCTATAGCCAATGTCACTTGGGAGCAGTTTCAGCAAGCATTCCGCACAACCCATATCTCAACTGGAGCTATGAGCATGAGAAGCGAGAGTTTTGCAACTTACGCCGAGGGAACCGTACGGTGGGGCAGGACGTGGATGAGTTTAGCAAGTTATCTCGCTATGCCCCAGATGATGTGGCCACCGATGCCGCGAAGCAGGGGAAGTTTATGGAAGGGCTGAACAATGAGATGAGTATGCAGTTGATGGTGGCCACATTTAACAACTACCAGGAGTTGGTAGATAAAGCTCTCATGATTGAAGGGAAGCAGCAGCAGATTGAGAGCCGCAAGAGGAAGTATGGACAAGGGACGTATAATTTAGGAGCTCAGCAGAAGCCTCGCTTTACCCCGAACTCGGGAGAATACACCCATAACCATGGAGGCCACACTCATAGTGGAGAAGTTCTCACAATCATTGTGGCCCCAAGAATGGTAATGAGAATGGAGCAAGCAGCAATAAGAACCGCTCCAATCCAGCCACACCCGCCAAGAAGGACCTAAGTCACATTACTTGTTTCAATTGCGGGAAGACTGGCCACTATGCCACTGAGTGCCCTGAGGCGAAGAATGGGAATGGGAATGGATGTTCTGGGAAGAAGCCGAACCCTTTCAATAGGGGACAAGTGAACCACGTAAACGTGGAGGAGGTTGAAGGACAGCTAGATGCAGTTATCGGTAAGTTTTTGGTTAAGTCATTTACTGCAATCGTTCTTTTTGATACTGGTGCATCGCATTCATACATATCAAGGGGATTTGTGTATAAGTATAAGTTGCCCACTAAAGTTCTTAGGACACCTATGCTAGTAACCTCACCCGGAGCTGAGTATATGGCAAGTAGTGGATGTTTTCAGTTGCCATTAACCATAGGTAGTCATGTTTTCCCCTCCGACTTGATAATTTGGAGTCGCAAGCATTGGATGTGATACTAGGAATGGATTGGCTGTCGATGTATGGAGGAAACATCGATTGCGCCAGTAAGTCAATTCTGCTTACCACCCAGAGGGAAAAAGGAGCAAGTATGTATCCAGGCATGCGCCAAGGAGAACCCAAGTCAATTCCCTCTCAGGAGTTGTTCAGGAGGAAGTGCCTGTTGTGAAGGATTACCCGGATGTGTTTCCAGAGGAACTACCAGGCATGCCGCCAGATCGAGACATCGAGTTTTTGATAGAGCTGTTGCCAGGCACCGGGCCTATATCGAAGAGACCATACCGGATGCCCGCGAATGATCTGGAAGAGATCAAGAAGCAGATTAAGGAGTTATTGGAGAAAGGTTACATCCGACGAAGTTCATCACCATGGGGAGCCCCAGTGCTCTTGGTTGAGAAGAAGGATAGATCATTGAGAATGGTTGTTGATTATCGTGCGCTGAATGAAGTGAGGATCAAGAACAAGTACCCATTGCCGATGATCAATGATCTGTTTGACCAGCTGCAAGGAGCTAAAGTTTTTTCGAAGATCGATCTGCGATCAGGATACCACCAGTTGAAGATTCGAGAAAAAGATATACCTAAGACAACTTTCACCACAAGGTACGGGCTTTATGAGTATACGGTTATGTCATTTGGATTGACTAATGCCCCTGCCTATTTCGTGACTATGATGAATAAAGTATTCATGGAGTTCTTGGACAAGTTTGTTGTGGTGTTCATTGATGATATCTTGGTATACTCAAAGAATGAAGAGGAGCACCAGGAGCATTTGCGTTTAGTTCTCGATAAGTTCAGGGAACATTAGTTATATGCCAAGTTCAGCAAGTGTGAATTTTGGCTGAAGGAAGTTGGATTCCTTGGACATGTTATATCAGGAGAAGGTATAGTAGTAGACCCCACCAAGGTTAAGTCAGTCACCGATTGGCTATCACCCACACAGTTGGAGAAATCCGCAGTTTTCTTCGACTCGCTGGATATTACCAGAGATTTATCGAGAATTTCTCTAAAATTGCGAAGCCCATGACGGAGCTGTTGAAGAAGGACACTAAGTATAGAAGAATGTGAGGCCAGTTTCCAGGAGTTGAAGGAACGACTGACTACAGCCCCAGTGCTAATTCTGCCGGATATACGCAAGGATTTCCAAGTGTATTGCGATGCCTATCACTTAGGACTTGGAGGAGTGCTTATGCAGGACGGAAGAGTTGTTTCATATGCCTCATGTCAACTTCGACCGCTTGAGTTAAATTATGCCACTCATGATTTGGAGTTAGCAGCCGTAGTCCATGCTCTCAAGACTTGGAGACACTTTCTTATTGGAAATCGTTGTGATGTGTACACGGATCATAAGAGTTTGAAGTACATATTCACCCAGAAGGAGCTGAACCTCAGGCAGAGGAGATGGTTGGAGCTTATAAAGGATTATGACATGAAGCTGCACTATCATCCAGGCAAGGCCAATGTCGTAGCAGACGCCTTGAGCCGGAAGAGTTATGTCAATACTCTCCTAATGGGAGGGTTGCCAAAGGAGTTAGCCGAGGATCTCAGGGAACTTCGTTTGGAGATTGTTCCTAGAGGTTTTGTTGCAGCGATGGAAGTTCAGTCTACATTGTTGGGAAAGATTCGTGAAGCTCAGAAGGATGACAAGGAAATTACCGAGATAAAGGAGAGAATGGGCAAAGGAAAGGCCAAAGAATTTTGTGAGGATGAGCACGACACCTTGTGGTTCGAGGACCGTGTTTATGTGCCCAATAATGCAGAAATCAGGAAGTTGATACTACAGGAAGCTCATGACTCGCCATACTCGATACACCCCAGAAACACCAAGATGTATTTGGATTTGAAGGAGCGTTTCTGGTGGACTGGTATGAAGAAGGATATTGCTGAGTATGTAGCCGTATGTGATGTATGTTAGAGAGTGAAGGCAGAACATCAGAAGCCAGCAGGATTACTGCAGCCTATGCCTATACCCGAATGGAAGTGGGATAAGCTTGGCATGGATTTTATCACTGGATTACTCAGGACCCGATCGGGATATGATTGTATCTGGGTAGTAGTGGATCGCTTGACCAAAGTGGCTCACTTTATCCCAGTGAAGACCACCTATACAAGTGCGAAATTGGCCAAGATATACATGACCAGGATCGTATGTCTGCATGGAGTTCCGAGGACCATCGTATCAAATAGAGGAACACAGTTTACTTCAAAGTTTTGGCACCAGCTGCACTAGACTTTGGGAACCAGACTAGAGTTCAGTAGAGATTTTCATCCACAGACAGATGGACAGACTGAGAGAGTCAATCAGATTCTGGAAGACATGTTGAGAGCTTGTGCGCTAGACTATGGATCTAGTTGGGATGATAACTTGCCATACGCGGAGTTTTCATACAACAATAGCTACCAGGCCAGTTTAAAGATGGCACCGTTTGAAGCCCTGTATGGAAGAAGGTGTAGAACACCGTTGATGTGGGATGAAGTTGGAGACCGTCAGTTGTTTGGACCAGATTTGATCAAAGAGTCAGAAGAGAAGGTTAAGCTGATTCGGGATAGACTGAAGGTAGCTTAGTCCAGGAAGAAGAGTTATGCAGATTCAAAATGCAAGGAGGTAGTCTATGAAATCGGAGACCGAGAATATCTTCGTGTGTCACCTCTGCGAGGAGTTAAACATTTTGGAGTTAAGGGAAAGTTAGCCCCGAGATTTGTAGGACCATACCGAGTTTTGGGACGTATGGGAGAAGTGGCCTACAAGTTGGAGTTACCCGAAGGACTGTCAGGAGTTCATGATGTGTTCCACGTTTCCCAGTTGAAGAAGTGTCATGCTGAGACAGCCGATATTCCTTTGAGAGATACAGTGCCCCTGGAAGCAATTCAGTTGGACAGTAATTTGACCTATGAGGAGAAACCTGTCAAGATTCTCGAGTTTGCCAGCCAGGTTACGCGCAGCAAGATTATCAAGTTTTGTAAAGTTTAGTGGAGCCACCATACCGAGGATGAAGCCACCTGGGAACGAGAGGATGATCTACGGAAGGACCACCCACACCTATTTTCTAGCCAACCCGAATCTCGTGGGCGAGATTCATCTTAAGGGGGTAGGTTTGTAACATCCCAAATTTTCAATTTGGAATGTTATACATAGGTCATTCATGCATATCATATTTTATTGCATTTCATTTTGCGATCCTCGAAATTCTAAGCAACTCAAGGACCTACGGAGAGAGTTGGGGATTTCACGTTTTTCATATTTGAATTTTATCAAATATCGAAACAAGGATTACTTTGATTCTTATTATTTTTCTCTCTGAAAATATTTCATATTAAAATATATGAGAGGAGATAATATGACTTCTCCAAAATAAATGAAATATTGGAGGAAAATTTTTAAAAATCAAATAAGCATTTTTATTTGGATTTTATTGCAATTTTATTTGAATTAGGAGAAATATGCGTTTTTCAAAATTGCATTAGAGGCCCAAATAAATGTTCACTTTGTCCGCAATATTATTAGAGGACCGTGAAAATTTATTTAAGGATTTTTAGGGTCCGTTTAGTATTTATTTTAATTGTTTTTCGGCGTCAAGATTTATTTAAAAAAAAGTAACCGACTTACCGGGCCGTGTCCAACCTGGACACTTAGCCCGGCCGGATTTATAAGCCGGGAGGCCCGAGCGCCCAGCCCACCCTGCCCCGCCTAACCCTAGTGTCGCCATCGCCCGCGCCCGATCCGCGCCGCGCCGCCGCCGCTGCTTCGCCGCCTTGCCTCGCCGCTGCCGACCGCCGCCTCGCCGCCGTCCGCCGTCGCCGGAGGAATAAGCCGCCGCCGCTGCTGCCGGTTTTCGCGAGAAAATCGTTTGTTTTTTTGAAACCCTACTTCATTTTTTAAATTGGTTTTGTTTCGGTTTTTCTCGGTTCGGTTAAATAGCGGACGTTCGTCCGTACGTTCGTTAGAACGAACGTTGTTCGTCCGTTAGCCGCAGACAGCGAACGTTCGTTAGCCTGTTTGTCAGTTTTTCTTTTTCCATGGTTTTCCGCGATTATTTTCGGCCGCGATTTCTGCCCTAATCTTCGTTCTAATATAACTTTTCGCTCGTTTATCCAAATCAGGTGAAACAAGCGTCTAGGTATTCGTCTCGAAGCCCTCTTTCTGTTTAACCAACTTGAACAAGATTTTGGTAATGTAAAATTTGACTTTAGTCCAGATTAGTAAACGGATCCTATTTCTTTCGTAGTTTGAGTTTCGTTGCTCCGTTTGATTTGATTATTTTTGCAAATCCAATCTCTTTAGTTGAGTTTTCAGATTCGGTCTTCTTATTTGAGTCTTGCCCGTGCATCTTCGCTTGAGTGCTTATCTATGCAATTGTTTGATTGCGATAGAATTCCCGGAGTTCGAAGCGTGCTACTACGAGTCACTAGGTTTCACGGATCGTCAGCAACGCTAGTAACACATTGATCATCCTCAAACATTGCATGATTAGGATGTGATTAACTTGTGGGTATTGGTAAGTAGATGATGAGATAGAACCTATTTGCCCTGTTTATTATCAAACCCTTGGGAGTTACTTCTACGTTATGCTTATATTGCTATGCTATGCTCGTAGACGTGGATTGGGTTTGAGTGTATCCATGGCAGATGTGAGATTGTTAATTAATGGTTCAACTTAAGGTGGCAACTTTAATACACATCTGGGTGGCTTGTTGGTTTGGGCACCTGGAGAATCCAGTGTTGTCCTAGGATATCTCGGAGTACCCGTGTGATCATCCTACGGTCCACCACCCAGGCTCAAAGGGATCATAAGATTATTCATGCTAGAAACTTCCGTGTGCAGCCACAAGCTATTATGGGCTCTAGCATAGTTGAGTATGTTGCATGACCTCTTTCAGTGGTGGGCTAGCAGATGTAGAGGGAAAGTAGGTGTAACTGTCCACCCAGAGTAGATAGTTTGTACATCTAAAAGACTGTGTCTCGGTCATCCGTTTCTCAAACACCATGTAGTGCGAGAAATCCAACAGAGGAGATCGAGTCTTGTGGGGAAAAGTGCGCAAACCTCTGTAGAGTGTACGAACTAATCATGGTTAGCCGTGTCTCCGGTTATGGACATCTTGAGTATCTGGTTCTTGGATTATCATATGGATCTCATCACTCTAATATAATTTTGTTGGGTTGATAATTACTTTTAATTGGGATTGAGTTGGGGGAACCTTCTCAATGGTGTTTCAACTACCATGATAGTTAAATAACATATATTCCTTTGTTGTAGGAAAAAATTGGCTTTTCGCAAAACAATATAACCATACAGCCTCCACTAGCCATATATGCATGTAGTGATAGCATTTATTCCGTTCATTGCTCTATTGTGTTATTTTGCAAGCATATTCCATGTGCTAACCCGTTTTTGGGCTGCAATGTATCATGTTGCAGACTTTTCAGACGAAGAGTAAGGTTCGCTAGGTTGTTGTCGTGCACTCAGCTATGCCGTTGGAGTTGATGGACTCACTTTATCTTCCAAGCCTTCCGCTGTTATCTTTTTATATGGCCTTAAGCCATATTTATTGTAATAAGTTCTCTTTTGAGACACTCGATGTAATAAGTGTGTGATTGCTACTCTGTTATAAATCCTTCGAGTACTGTGTGTGTCAGCATTACCGATCCAGGGATGACACTTAAGCACAGAGACTTGACCGTCTGATGTCGGGTCGCTACAGTCTCCAACGTATCTATAATTTTTGATTGCTCCATGCTATTATATATTCTGTTTTGGATGTTTAATGGGCTTTATTATACATTTTTATATTATTTTTGGGACTAACCTACCAACCCAAGGTCCAGTGCAAATTGCTGTTTTTTGCCTATTTCAGTGTTTTGCAGAAAAGGAATATCAAATGGAGTCCAAACGGAATGAAACCTTCGGGGCCGTGATTTTTGGAACAAACATGATCCAGAGGACTTGGAGTGGACGTCAAGAAATCAACGAGGATGCCACGAGGCACGGAGGCGCCCTTGCCCCCCTGGGCGCGCCCCCCACCCTCGTGGGCCCCTCGTGGCTCCACCGACCTACTTCTTCCTCCTATATATACCAATGTACCCCGAAACCATCGAGGAGCACCACGAAACCCTATTTGCTGTTGGGGATCATAGCAGAAATTAAAAATTTCTATGCATCACCAAGATAAATCTATGGAGTTTACTAGCAATGAGAGGGGAGAAGTGCATCTACATACCATTGTAGATCGCGAGCGGAAGCGTTCAACAGAACAGGGTTGATGGAGTCGTACTCGTCATGATCCAAATCACCGATGAGCCAAGCACCGAACGGACGGCACCTCCACATCCAACACACGTACGGAGCGATGACGTCTCCCACGCCTTGATCCAGCAAGGAGGAGGGAGAGGTTGAGGAAGAAGGCTCCAACAGCAGCACGACAGTGTGGTGGTGGTGGAGTGACAGTTCTCCGGCAGGGCTTCGCCAAGCACACGCGGAGGAGGAGAGGTGTTGGAGAGGGGAGGGGCTGCGCCTTGGGAAAGGTATGGCTGCCCTCCCACCCCTCCACTATACATAGGGGCAAGGGAGAGGGGGGCCGGCCCCCTCAGATCCCATCTGGTGGGAGGGGCGGCCGCCAGGGGGAGGTGGCTTGCCCCCCAAGCAAGGGGGGGCGCGCCCCTTTAGGGTTCCCCAAACCCTAGGCGCATGGGCCCTAGGGGCGGTTGGCGTCCAGCCCACTTAGGGCTGGTTCCCTTCCACCTACAGCCCATAAGGCCCTCTAGGGCAGGTGGACCCTCCCGGTGGACCCCCAGAACCCCTTCGGTGGTCCCGGCACAATACCGGCATACCCCCAAACACTTCCGGTGACCGTATGGTGACTTCCCATATATAAATCTTTACCTCCGGACCATTCCGGAACTCCTCGTGACGTCCGGGATCTCATCCGGGACTCCGAACAACATTCGGTAATCACATAAAAACCTTCCTTATAACCCTAGCATCATCGAACCTTAAGTGTGTAGACCCTACGGGTTCGGGAATCATGCAAACATGACCGAGACACCTCTCTAGCCAATAACCAATAGCGGGATCTGGATACCCATGTTGGCTCCCACATGTTCCACGATGATCTCATCGGATGAACCACGATGTTGAGGATTCAAGCAATCCCGTATACAATTCCCTTTGTCAATCGGTACTTTACTTGCCCGAGATTCGATCGTCGGTATCCCAATACCTCGTTCAATCTCGTTACCGGCAAGTCACTTTACTCGTTCCGTAATTCATGATCCCGTGACTAACTACTTAGTCACATTGAGCTCATTATGTTGATGCAATACCGAGTGGGCCCAGAGATACCTCTCCGTCATACGGAGTGACAAATCCCAGTCTCGATCCGAGCCAACCCAACAGACACTTTCGGAGATACCTGTAGTGCACCTTTATAGCCACCCAGTTACGTTGTGACGTTTGGTACACCCAAAGCATTCCAACGGTATCCGGGAGTTGCACGATCTCATGGTCTAAGGAAATGATACTTGACATTAGAAAAGCTTTAGCAAACGAACTACACGATCTACTGCTATGCTTAGGATTGGGTCTTGTCCATCACATCATTCTCCTAATGATGTGATCCCGTTATCAATGACATCCAATGTCCATGGTCAGGAAACCGTAACAATCTATTGATCAACGAGCTAGTCAACTAGAGGCTCACTAGGGACATGTTATGGTCTATGTATTCACACATGTATTACGATTTCCGGATAGCACAATTAAAGCATGAACAACAGACAATTATCACGAACAAGGAAATATAATAATAACCATTTTATTATTGGCTCTAGGGCATATTTCCAACATTTCCACCGCCGGAACCATCTGTACCCGTGAGATCCCATCTTGGGGCTTTTTCCGGCGCTCCGCCTCAGGGGGAATCGATCACGGAGGGCTTCTACATCAACACCATAGCCTCTCCGATGATGTGTTAGTAGTTTACCACAGACCTTCAGGTCCATAGTTATTATCTAGATGGTTTCTTCTCTCTCTTTGGATCTCAATACAAAGTTCTCCTCAATCTTTTTGGAGATCTATTCGATGTAACTCTTTTTACGTTGTGTTTGTCGAGATCCGATGAATTGTGGGTTTATGATCAAGATTATCTATGAACAATATTTGAATCTTCTCTGAATTCTTTTATGTATGATTGGTTATCTTTGCAAGCCGCTTCGAATTATCAGTTTGGTTTGGCCTACTAGATTGAACTTTCTTGCAATGGGTGAAGTGCTTAGCTTTGGGTTCAATCTTGCGTTGCTTGATCCCAGTGACAGAAGGGGAAACGACACGTATTGTATTGTTTCCATCGAGGATAAAAAGATGGGGTTTATATCATATTGCTTGAGTTTATCCCTCTACATCATGTCATCTTGCCTATTGCGTTACTCTGTTCTTATGAACTTAACACTCTAGATGCATGCTGGATAATGGTCGATGTGTGGAGTAATAGTAGTAGATGCAGGCAGGAGTCGGTCTACTTGTTGCGGACGTGATGCCTATATACATGATCATTCCTAGATATTCTGATAATTATGCACTTTTCTCTCAATTGCTCGACAGTAATTTGTTCACCCATCGTAATACTTATGCTATCTTGAGAGAAGCCGCTAGTGAAACCTATGGCCCCCAGGTCTATTTTCCATCATATTAATCTTCCGTCAACGAGCTATTTCTATCGCCGTTTATTTTGCAATCTTTACTTTCAATCTTTATCATAAAAATACCAAAAAAATTATCTTATCATGTCTATCAGATCTCACTTTTGCAAGTGGCCGTGAAAGGATTGACAACCCCTTTATCGCGTTGGTCGCAAGGTTCTTATTTGTTTGTGTAGGTACGAGGGACTTGCATGTGGCCTCCTACTGGATTGATACCTTGGTTCTCAAAAACTGAGGGAAATACTTACGCTACCTTGCTGCATCACCCTTTCCTCTTCAAGGGAAAACCAACACATGCTCAAGATGTAGCAAGCGACGGAGGCCAAGTCAAGCCGGATGAAGGAGACGGAGTAGTACTACGCCAGAGCGCCTTTGGCAAATTTGGTGTCGTTATCCGTGATGATGCTGTGCGGGAGCCCGTAGCGCACCGCGATGTCCTTGATGAACCGGAAGGCTGTTGGCCCATCCAGCTTCTTGATCGGTCGCGCCTCGATCCACTTAGTGAACTTGTCAACTGCCACCAGTAGGTGCGTCATGCCGCCTCGAGCGGTCTTCAAGGGCCCCACCGTATCAAGCCCCCAGACGACAAAGGCCAACTGATAGGGATGGTTTGGAGAGCTAAAGCTAGCAGGTGTCTCCGCTTGCCGAAGCGCTGGCAACCCTCGCACTTGAGGACAAGTGACTCGGTGTCTTTGAGGGCCGTGGGCCAATAGAAGCCATGGCGGAAGGCTTTGGCCACCAGGGACCTGGAGGCGGCGTGGTGCACGCACTCGCCTTGGTGGATGCCAAGGAGGATCTCAATGCCCTTGTCTTGCTCGACACAGCGCTGGAACACGCCTGTGACACTGTGCTTGACGAGCTCGTTGTTGATGATGCCATAGGCGGACGCCCGACGCTGCACTTGCCGGGCTTCAGTCTCGTCCATCGGGAGGCACCGCTTTCGAGAAAAGCCAGGATTGGTTGGGCCCATGACAGACCCACCACCACGGTGAAGACGACCACTTGGACGGGAGCCTGGGTGGCAGCCCCCGAGATGGAGCCGGCAACCCTCGGGCCGGGATCAGCAGCCCCCAGGACCGGGTTGGAGAAAGCAGCCCTCGAGCTGGGATCAGCAGCCCTCGTGCCGGGATCAGCAGCCCCCGGGTCCGGGTTGGGGAGGGGCGCTGCGGGGTAATCCGGGATGAAGATGAACTTAGTATACGGAGATGGCTTGATGGACGACTTGCGCAAGTGCTCGAGGGAGACGCCGAGTGGGATTGCCTGCCGAGAGGAGCCAATCTTGGCCTGCGTGTCAGCGGCTTCATTCTCCACGCGCGGGACATGGAGGAACACGCAACCGTCAAAGTTTGCAGAAAGCTGCTGGACCAGGAAGCGGTAGATGGCCATGTTGGCATCCCAGGCATCCCACTCGCTGGAACACTGCTGCACCACCAGATCCGAGTCGCCATAGCAAATGATGCGCCGGATGCCGAGTTCCTTTGCAAGCCAGAGGCAATGCACAAGGGCTTCGTACTCGGCAACATTGATGGAGGCGGCGAAGTGGATCTAGAGTGCTTTCCAAAGCCGGTCGCCCTTCGGGGAAGACAACATGATGCCGGCTCCCAAGCCGGATTGCACTTTAGATCCATCAAAGTGCATGCGCCAGTGCGTCGAATCGGGCGGCGGTGGTAGGTAGTGGTCTCCGTCCAGTCGATGAGGAAGTCAGCCAACGCCCGGGACTTAATCATAGTGCGGGGCTCATAGAGGATGGTGTGGCTAGCCAACTCGATGTCCCACTTGGCAACTCGGCCGGAGGCATCCCGCCGGCCCATGATCTCGCCGATGGGGGTCGTGCTGACCACGGTGATAACATGCTCTTAAAAGTACTGCTTCAGCTTCTTGGTGGTAAGATACACGCCGTAGCACATCTTCTGGTAATGCGGGTAATTCTTCTTGAAGGCGGAAAGCACCTCGCTCAGGTAGTAGACCGGGCACTGGACTAACTGGATCTTGCCTTCTTCCAGACGCTCGACCACCAACACTGTGCTGACCAACCGTGAGGTGGCAGCAATGTATAGCAACAGCGGCTCCTTGTCACTAGGCACGGCCAGGACGGGTGTGGTGGAGAGCATGCAGTTGAGATCCCAGAACGCTTCATCCACCTGGTCGTTCCACTCAAATGATGACGTCTTCTTCATCAGCTGATAAAGGGGCAAGGCCCTCTCGCCCAGCCGGTTGAGAAAGCGGCTAACCGAGGCCAAGCAGCCGGTGAATTTCTAGACATCACGTAGCTGAGTTGGCCTGCACATGTGCTCGATGGCCTTGATCTTCTCTAGGTTCGCCTCAATGCCGCGCTCCGAGACGAGGAAGCCGAGCAGTTGTCGGCCAGCACGCTGAAGACACACTTCTCCGGGTTGAGCTTCATCGGGTACTGGTGCAGATTGGTGAAAGTTTCCTTCAGGTCATCAAGGACCATGAGGTGCTGCATGGTCTTCACCACGATGTCATCGACGTATACATGACTGTTGTGGCCGAGTTGCTTCAGCAATCATTTCTGCATGCAGCGCTGGAAGGTGGCGCTTGCATTCTTCAAGCCGAACGACATGGTGATGTAGCAGTACGCCCCCAAAGGGCGTGATGAAGGACGTCTTCAGGGCATCGTTCGGGTCCAGCTTGATCTGATGATAGCCGAACTAAGCATCCAGGAAGGACAAGAGCTCACAGCCGGCCGTGGAGTCGATCAATTGATCTATCCGGGGAGGGCGAAAGAATCCTTGGGACAGGCCTTGTTCAGGCTGATGTAGTCTATGCACATGCGCCAAGTGTTGTTCTTGTTCAAGACAAGGACCGGGTTGGCCAGCCACTTGGGGTGAAACACTTCCATGATGAAGCCGGCTGCGAGCAGCCGGGCGACTTCTTCACCAATGGTTCTTCTCCTCTAAAAAGTGACGTAGGGGTTGACGGATAGGCTTGGCATCCTTGCGGACTTGTAATTTGTGCTTGGCGTACTTCCTTGGAACTCCCAGGATGTCCTTTGGGGACCATGCAAAGATATCTCGATTCTCACGGAGGAAGTCGACAAGCTCGCCTCCCTATTTGTTGCTGAGGCGGGTGCCCACAACAACGTACTTACTGTAGCTGGGGTCTTCCGGGTTGAGCGGGATCTTCTTGATGTCCTTGGACGGCTGGAATGAGACCTCGACATCCGACTCCTTGGCCAAAGCCGGCACGACCGGCTTCTCGCCAGCTAGCGTGACAATCCGGTCGAGCTGGCGCTACTCCTCATCTATGACCAGCGACTCGGCCAACTTGGCGCTGGCTTGGCACATTCCAGGGACTTTCTGTAGTCACCGACAACATTGATGAGGCCCTTTGGACCCGACATCTTCATCTTCAAGTACGCGTAGTCGGGAACCTCCATGAACTTTGCCAGCACAGGCCGCCCAACAGGGCGTGGAAGCGCTAGACAAGTCAACCACCTCGAACCAGATTGGCTCGCGTCAGAAATGATTGCTCGCGCCGAACAGGACGTCAAGCCGGCTCCGGTCGATGGTGCAGCAAGAGAGGCTCAGCGCGATGCCGTGGAACACAGTCCGGGTTGGCTCCAGATGCTTGGCCTCGAGGTCGAGCTTGGTCACGGTGTCGCCGTAAAGGATGTTGATGCTGCTGCCGCCGTCGATGAGGACTCGGGAGAAATTGCCAGTGCGCTTGGGAGCGACTATGGTGGGGTCGAGGATGAGGGCGTAGCCACCCGGGTTGGGCATGACGGCCGGGTGGTCTTTCTGGGTCCAACTGACCCGGCGCGCCAACCAGTGCATGTATTCCGGCATGGCCGGGATGATGGTGTTCACCTCCTGCCGGAGCAGGCGCTCGCTACGCTTGTCGTCACCTAGGCTGGTGAAGACGACGTAACTTGCGTTTTGGTCGGGGTAGACTTCATCGCGCATAGCGCCGTTTGCCTGGGGGGAGGAGGTTGCCCCGCACCCAGAGCCGGAGCCAGAAGTGGCGGGATGTCTTCCCTCATGATGCGCTTGGTGGTGGCGCAATGCCAGAGCATGTGAGTAGCGGCCTTGCGCCACTGTGGTGCTTGTAGGGGGGCATCGAGTATCTGCTCGAAGCTCATGGCGGGTTGCCATGTGGTATTTCCGGTTCAGGGGTGCTTGCTGGCCGGCTCGGCCGTGGGCGCCTGGTCGGCAGCCGTGATGAGGCAGTTGTCGTAGCGGGGAGCCTGCTGCTCGGCCTTGCGCTTGTTGTTCTGCTAGTTGTTTTGCTGGCGGTTGTAATCGCCAGCCGGCTTGGGGGTGGTGCTGGCATCACCTTGCCGGATTCATCGAACACCACTTGGATCTTCATGGCGAGTCAGCGTTGGCGTACTTGTCCGCGTTGACCATGAGCGCGGCCGTGGTGGTTGGCTCGGAGCGCAGGAGCTTGTGCTTGAGCAGAGTGCCATCCCAGCAACAGCTCACAAAGTACTGGATGGCTTGCACCTCCTGGACCCCCTTGCAACTTTTCTGGAGCTCGATCCAGTGTGCAAGGTACTGACGGCCTGTTTCGTCCGGCCCCTAGACGCACATGCCAAGCTGGCTGGGACGGCTGGGTTGCTTGTAGGTGTCCGTGAAGTTGCACACGAAGGCTTGCTTGAAGTCAACCCACGAGTTGATGCTGCCAGCTGGTAGGCTGTTGAACCACGTCCAAGCTGAGCCCTGCAGCATGAGCGGGGAGTAGCGCACGGCCAGACGCCGGTTGCCGCCAGCTATGCTGATGGAGGTGGTGTAGTCGATGAGCCAGTCCTCCGGCTTGACGGTACCTTTGTAATTGGGGGTGTCACGGGGAAGCATGGATCCCTTGTGGAAGGACTCGTCCCGGATGCGCAGGCCAAAACAAGCCGGACCGACCGTGTTGTCCTCCTCCAGCTCGAGGGAGAGGGCTCGATGCGGTCGCGGGCGTCGGTGTCGTTGATGGCACGCGGGCCTAGCCGCCTTGCGACCAGCCCGCGGGGAACCGGATCGGCTAAAGTCGGATGGCCACACCGGCCGGATTGCGGGGGAGGGTCTTGCCGACATCGGTCTTCTGGAGCCGGCTCGTTGCCCAGGTCGTCTCCAGCCGTCAGGGCGTGGTTGCGTCGGGTTTGGGTCCGGCCGGAATGAGGTTCACTGGGGGACCGGAGAAGATGTCGTGTTCGGCTGCTTGGGGTCTTTGGTGCGGCGTGAGACGGACGCCATGGCAGGGTCGAGGCGGTCCTGCTATGCGTTTGCGGTGGCAAGAAGCTCACGCATGCACTGCAGGTGCTCCTGCAACTCCCCACCCTACAACTGCTCGATGCCAACAACGGCCGCCTGCGTGCCACACTTGTTCTTGGCAGGGGTATCGTAGACGGCCAATGGTGGTGCCACGGGTCTGCACCTTATCAACCCGGCGGGGCTCAGGCGCGGCCGGCATGAAGCGATACGCAGCATCACGCTCCCATTGGACGGACTCCAACCGGCGCTGCGTAGCAGCAAACATCGCGGCCTCGTCCAGCAGGCGCTTGCGCTCCTCCTCGAGCTGGGCCCAGGCTTGGGCGGCGTTGGTGGCGTTGATGTCGGTGGCGATGGGGACGCTGAGGTTCTGCATCATGGCGCACAGCGGGTAGGTCGTGCTGGCGCTGGACGAAGTGGAGCCGGAGTCAGTGACGAGCACCTCTACCCGGATGCAGAGGTCCACCACCTCGACGGAGATGTCGTCGCTGAGGGAAACATGCGAGTCGGTGACGTCAAGCACCCTGCTGGGGTAGTCATCAGGGGCGAGCGCGACGGAGATGTGCGGCACGACGAAGGAGGTGGCGGACGGGTTGGCGAAGCCGGGCGGCACCACGCCAGGTGCAGGGGTCATACCATGCATGATGTAGTCGCCGGAGCTGGCGAAGGGCCCTGTGTGGAACTTGTCTCCGGCCAGCACCTCAAGCTGTCCCACGGTGGGCGCCAACTATCGTGGTGGGCTCACGGCCGATGCCATGGGATGGCTAAAGAGAGGGATAGGTAAGAGGCAACCGGTGGGCTCCAGAGGTGAGTTTTATACGAGCGAGCGTGAGACACAAGACATACCCAGGTCGGGGCTCTCCGGAGAGATAACACCCCTAGTCCTGTCGGGTGTGGTTTATGTTAGGTGGATCCAAGCTAGCTCCTTGAGCTGTTTTGGGGAAGAAGGAAGACGGACCAATGCATAGGCTGCTCCTCTTAGGTGGGAGGGGGAGGGGAGCAGCCTTGGGGCGCCCCAAGTAGGAGGAATCCTACTTGGGGGCCTAGTCCAATTCGCCCCCCCCCCCCGTTTTCCATATTTTCGGAGAGGGAAAGGGGAAGAGGAAAGGGGGGCCGAACCCCCTATTTTTCCTTTCCTCACCCAGCCTCCTTCCTTTGGAGGGGGGCGCCACCCTTGTGGGCTGGTGTGCTCCCCTCATATGGCCCATGTGGCCCATATCTTTCCCCCGGGGTTACCGGTAACCCCCCTGATAGTCCGATAAATACCCGATACACTTCGGAACACTTCCGGTGTCCGAATACCATCATCCTATATATCAATCTTTACCTCTCGACCATTTTGAGACTCATCTTTATGTCCGTGATCTCATCCGGGACTCTAAACAACATTGGATCACCAAATCACATAACTCATATAATACAAAATCGTCATGGAAGTTTAAGCGTGCGGACCATACGGGTTCGAGAACTATGTAGACATGACCGAGACACCTCTCTGGTCAATAAACAATAGCGGAACTTGGATGCTCATATTGGCTCCTACATATTCTATGAAGATCTTTATCGGTTGAACTGTAATGACAACATACGTTATTCTGTTTGTCATTGGTATGTTACTTGCCCAAGATTGCATCATCGGTATCTTCATACCTAGTTCAATCTCGTTACCGGCAAGTCTCTTTACTCGTTCTGTAATAAATCATCCCGCAACTAACTCATTAGTCACTTTGCTTGCAAGGCTTATTATGATGTGTATTATGGAGAGGGCCCAGAGATACCTCTCCGATACTCGGAGTGACAAATCCTAATCTCGATCTATGTCAACCCAACAAACACCTTCGGAGATACCTGTAGAGCATCTTTATAATCACCCAGTTACATTGTGACGTTCGATAGCACACAAGGTATTCCCCGGTATCTGGGAGTTTCATAATCTCATAGTCAAAGGAATATGTATATGACATGAAGAAAGCAATAGCAATAAACACTACAAAAAAGACACATCCGTGACATTTTGGGCCGAACGAATTTTTTTCCTGTCATGCTTATGACACTTATATGACGATAGTTGTGACAAAAACCGGTATCATCATAGATGTGGTGGGCTCCTACTTCTATGAAAAAAGTCATGAAAGAAAATGGTTTCGTCCTGGGCGGGCCGGAGATGCAGCTGCATGACATTCTTTGGGCCGTCCATGACGGAAAAACCGTGGTAGAAGCTAGGGTGAGGAAAATATGGGGGGAGTTCCCGAATATGGTGGGTGGTCGGGGGCCGAGCGACGTGCGTTTCTCTCATACGTATGCGCATGTGTGCGAGGCATTGCGCTCTAACTGAACCCAAGCGAGGCATTGGGCTCTAACTGAACTCGAGCGATTGCACTGCAGGCTACGCATTACTGAAGCCGAGCGACCGATCGATCCCTTGTTGTTAACTGAACCAGAGTGATTCCTTCGCTACTACTGCTAACTGAAGCCGATTGATGCTACCTCTAGATGAATAGTGAGTGTTGTTGGGGGACTTTGGATGAACAGTTCCCGGTGGGGGGTTGGATGAACAGGACCCCGTGGTAGTAGAAGCCGTTGCCGCTGGATGAACAGGACCCCGATCAAGCCGGCTGGGGGTGGATGAACAGGACCCCGTGGAGGGCTGGATGAACAGGACCCCGTGGAGGGCTGGATCACTAAAAAAAAGACACTTCCGTGATGATACGTGTTTGTCACAGTAGGTCACGTTTTCTGTCATGCATGTACATCCATGACGATTTTATGACAGAATCAAGATAGTCATACATGTGCTGTCGTAGAAGTGTTCCATGACATTACCAAAATTATCATCACGGAAGTGTCTACTTCCAGGGCGATAAATCACGCGACATAGAAGTGCTTTCGTCAAGGGTGATCGACACATGGCATCCACCGTAATGGGTCGCCGTTAAGCTATCGGGTCCGGTTTTGGATGCGATAACCCGTTAACAGCCCGGACGAATGAGGATTTTCCACGTGTAAAATTGTCATTGGCCGGAGGAAACACGTGTTGGCTCACCGTTGGGATAGATGTCATCCATTCATTGGACATGAGGCACCTATGATACGTCGACACGTGGCATGCATGGCCCAACAGAGGCCCATTCCGGTGAAAAGGCCGGCCCGTTTGACTTGGTCAAACAGTAACGGGCCGGCCCATGGAAAGCCTGTTAACGGCCTATTCGTATATAGCCCATTTGCGGCCCGCTAACTCACGGCTCGTAACGGCCTACCGGAATTAAGCCCACTAGCTTCATCTAGGCCGTCCAATATGATTCCAGCCTGTTGTAACTTCCGGCCCATGTATGGCCCATGATGTCTTTCGGCACATACGAGGCCATTTGTAACTCTTGGCCCATTAAAGGCCTGTGGTGAATCTGGCCCGCACTGAACAGTGTACCGCTTTATACGCATTAACGGCCCATTATTCCATTCGGCCGTTTCCAACCCGTGTTATCTTTGGGCCTTCTCAGGGCCCATCTATTCTTGGGTTTATTTCCAGCATTCAGTTACTTACGGCCCGTTACTGGCCTTTTTCGCTTGTGGGCCAAATTCAGCCCATGGTATAAATCGGCCCGTTTGCGGCCTGTTAATCCGTTGGGCCGTTTTCGTAGCGTCATCAAATACGGTAGATTAATGATGGCCCGTTATGGTCGGCCCATGAATGGACGATTCCAAATCTAGCCCGTTTAGGGCCCATAATGCGGTCTGTTATTGGCCCATGTTTGGCCGATCGATCATACGGCCCGTAGAAGGCCCACTGATGCTATGGCTCGTAGAAGGCTCATCGTTTCTACGGCCCTTAGAAGGCCCATTGTTTCTACGGCCCATAGGAGGCCCATGGTAACTAAAGTAAATATGTAGCCCATGGTTATTGTGGACTGGTTTTAAAAAATAGGTTACTGCGGCCACTAGCAAACCGCGGAAAAAGAACTGCATTGACTACAAGCAAACAAATAAACAAGACAACAAGGAAATAAATAAGCAAGCAACTTACGCTAGGCTATCACGGCTATTACACATATTACATCCACTAGGCACCAAAGTTCGCCACCACTGCAAATATAGGGAACAAAGTCGCATATCATATACATTGGTTGTCAAACTTGGCGACCAGTGCAAATAAACGCCATAGCAAAACAAGTCCAAAACTGAAACCACTTCAGAAGATCTCAAGAAACAAAATCGTGGGTAACCATAATGCTGGCAAGATGCTTAGCAAGCTTATTAACTTTCTCTTGTTTGGCGATTAAATCCTGCAGCACTTGTTGTTGCACAAGAAAGTACGCATTTGAATTCTGCAGTGACTTCCTCAGTCCTTCGGCTTCTTGCCGTAGCACAGCTGACTGATGCCTTTCAGGTTGTAGCTGATACTGATGAAGCCGAAGTGATTCGGGCAGCGAGTTCGAAGAGCTTGTGCCAGCAGTACTGGCCAGTAACTCGAACACTACATCAACGCAAGACTGTGGGGTTTTCTCACTGTCTACAAGATCGTTTTTATCACCTTTCTTGGAGGCCAACAGGGCTGTCTCACTATCTTGAACCTTATCTGCATTACTTTCTATACCATTGCATAGTGGGGTGCTCTTCTCCAATATTCTGTTTGCGTACTACAAGAGAAACAAGTAGACACATCACAAGTTTAGCATGTAGTATACGAAACTCATTTTGGTAAACCAGTTCAGTAGTAAGGTGGACAGCATAACAACATGAAACAAACATATGTCTATGTACTATGGTCACTGTATTGTCCATATCATTCTAGTTTATGTTGCCAAATCAAGATAGAAACACAGTTCAACTCATATATTTTTAAGACACAACAGCATAGACAGAATATAAGTGTGAGGAACTACATAGCAATGGCAACACTTGTAATGTGCATCACATGAGAACATAACTGTTTATACAACTAAAACTGAAATCAACATAGAGCAAGAAGTTAGAATAGCAAGTCAGTTAAAGAAATAGGTTTAAAACATACCTGTTGCGCCATTGGAGTTTCAATTGGATCCTTCAAATTCGAAAGTAGTTGGTATGAGTAAATACAGTGATGCAAAAACAAAGAAGTATGGACGATAGCTACGGAAACTAACCTAAGAACAGTTGCTCTTCTGCTTTAAACGTGGAGTTTGGGTTCGCTGTGGTGGTCTTCGTGCTTTGGGCACTGCAGTTGCTTTACAAACTGTTCGTGTGGGGGTACTCTATGGTGGACACGGTGCTTTGTCAACTAGAAGTGGGTTACTATCCACTGGGTTGGGGTTAGATGGGTTGTAGCTAGTTCTCTGCCCAACGGTGTAAGTGGGCAATCTGGAAGAGTCTCGATTATGTGTGGTGGGGCTAGTTTGTGGGCCAGTACAACCATGGCTCTATCTGCATCGACGGGTAGCACTGTCTTTTGTGAAGAACGGGTGTTTGCTCCCTTAGATACTGTCATCACTCCCTCCAATTTAAATGGCTGATAAACAAGAAAAGAAATTGAACGTACAGACATTGTATGATAGACATATGTGGTAATTCACATATATGTTCTCTAACCAAACATGGCAGCATGACAAAATTTCACATATATGATGCCTAACTAAACAAGATAGCATGACACCGTTTCAGTTATATGATGGATAACTTAACATGATATAATGGCATAATTCAACATATGATGAGTATCTAAACAGGATGACATGACAAAACTGATGTCTTTCTATAATAGGTTGGGATGAAATAATTCACATACATGTTGTCTAAGTATACAGGATGGCATGATACAATTGACATAATTGATTCATATACTAAGCAGCTGGTACTCGCATGTATGATCTCTAAACTAAGTAGATGGAATTCAATATTGTGCATATGATGTCTAAACTAAGCAATGCAAGACACCATATGCATGGTATGAGAAATATAAACATTCCAACTTTGACCATACACCTCAGGTGGGATATAGGACTGGTGATCTGTCTCTGAATCCTCCTCTGAGGAGCTCCCTGTAACCGTCAAGATATATGCTTCAACAGATACCATTGCGTGCTCTGAAGACCTTGTTTTCACTCCAGATTTTTCCATAACCGGCTCAAATGGCTGATACACTTGAAGAGTAGTTCCATATACACAGACTATTGACAAATGGAATACGTAATGAAAGAAAAGATGGCATGAGATAATTTACATATATGATGCCTGGCTACATGGCGGTGCATAATTCACATATATGATAACTGGCTGAAAAACATGGCATTGCATAATTCACACATCTGATATAAAAAGCAAACAGGAGGCATTCACACAAAGCATTTCTAATCTAAGCAGATGGCATGGCAATGCAAGACACCATATGCATGATA
>NC_057805.1:291363350-291375547 GCF_018294505.1 Triticum aestivum
CTCCTCTGAGGAGCTATGTATAACCAGCAAGAAATCTACATCGACAGGTAGCACTGACTACTCAGAAGACCTTGTTTTCACTCCAGATTTTCCCATGACCGACTCAAATGGCTAATGCACAGGAAGAGTAGATGAATGCATAAACATTGTTGACAAATGGAATACATTATGAAAAAAAATATCGCACGATACAATTCACATATACGATGACTGGCTAAACTGGATGGCATTGCATGATTCACGTATATGATGCCTGGCTAAAGAATATGGCATTGCATAATTCCCATATACTCCCTCCATTCCTAAATATTTATCTTTTTAGAGATTTCAAATGGACTACCACATACGGATGTATATAGACATATTTTAGAGTGTAGATTCACTCATTTTGCTCCGCATGTAGTCACTTGTTGAAATCTCTAAAAAGACAAATATTTCGGAACGGTGGGAGTATGATATAGAAACCAAACAGGTGGCATTCACATAAAGCAAATCTAAACTAAGCTGATGACATGTAAGATGTATAATGTAAGCAATGCGAGGCGCCATATGCATGATATGACCAACATCAGCATGCCAGGTTAGAGAAAACACCTCAGGTGGTAAATAGGAGTGGTCGGCTCCCTCTGAATCCCTATCTGAACAGTTATCTTCCTCTGGAATACAATCTGGAATGGCGGGAGGGGGCCCACTTCGCCCACCATGGAGCGGCGTCTGCATGAGATTATATTCCCACGCAACGGTCTTCTCTTTTTCTTTACATGTTCAGTACGATTGTGTACAATAACTGACATGCATAATAAAAAATAGTTAGATTTTGTAAGGCCTAAGGGGTGCATGCAGAAATCAAGACTGATGGTAGCAAACGAGTGGATAGGTCCAAAACTAATGATAGCAGGTAGATTATAGCTTCAGTTTTAAAAAGCTAGAGAATGGATCATCTACTGTTTGTTGCCCACCCAACTCCTGTAGCTGCCGGAGGTTGTGCAGCAGCAGCAGCGCGAGCGAGAGCAAGAGCAGAGCAGCAGCACGGACGAGAGCAAGAGCGGAGTAGCAGCGCGACCGACAGCAATAGCAAAGAAGAGCAGCAGCACGAACGAAAGCAAGAGCAGTGCAGCAGCGCGACCAACAACAACAAAAGAGCCGCAGCGCGAGCGACAGCCGGAGCAGCACTAGTAGCAGCAGCGCGAGCGAGAGCCGGAGCAGCTGTAGCTAGTGCCGGTGTGGAAGTCGCCACCGAGGAAGCAACGACATGGGGGAGAGACGCCGTGGATGAAGTGGCCGGCGACGGTGCCGTCGATGGAGACCCGCCATGGCTGCTCGGTATCGAGCACCGGCAGCCCCGTGAGATCAAATACAAGATAAAATGCAGCGGTGAGTGCAGATCCTCCTTCGTGGCGCCGAGTGGGCCTCGGCTTCATCGGAGGAATTTGTGAGGGTGCTACGGTTCCGGTGGGGCAGGTCAAGACGGTGTTGTGGGGTTGGAGGTGGCGCGATAGATGAGGCGAACATCGGGGCAGCTCTTTGGAGGTGGAGGACGGGGCGGCTGATCCGGCGGGACAATGAGATCGATGACGGATACTCATCCAGTGCGGTGGATGAGGGACGACAAGCTATTGCGCTGGACGACATCATCGGGGAAGAGTCTCCGGCTGGGCGGCGGTTAGGAGGCCGATGCAGGAGCGTGGGGTTTCGCGGGTTTTGGCGGCCTCAGTGTATGAATGGGGGGCGAAGGGGAAGGTAGGGGGAGCCATGGCTTAGGGACGCGCTTGTCAGAAATGTAGGGTAAGTTACTAGCGTACCCCACCGGTTTCGACACCGCGACATTGAGCCGGCATTTCCGGATGAGGGGTAGAAGGGGGATTTCGCGTGTCTGGTCTGCGGTACCGACTTCGGACGAGGAGGGAGTTTTTGTGCGTGTCGAAATTTTGTGATAACATGGCGTGGAGCGGGTTGAAGAGGCGGGAGTTTCAGAGTAGATGAGACAAAAGATACTCGAGCTTGAAACTTTTGGGATAAAAAGGCGCGGATTCCTTGTTCGGCAGAACAAACTTAACATGTACAAAAAAACAATTCATACTGGACACAAGAGAGTCATGTCCCCTTTTACTATATTGCTATAGATGTCATTGAAAAAACTACAAGAAAAATGTAAAAAAATTGGGAGAACAAGATTACCCTGTACAGTACCAAATCGATTCAGACTTCCCTCAACAACAACAAAAAAACAAATCAATTCCCACCAAAAGAAAGAGTCACGTCCCTTTTTATAGGATTACAAATGCCAGGATCTCGAATTTCAATTTTTGGATCCACGTTATGTTGAATTCAAATATATCATGAGGTGACCTTGCGGCTTATAATGGATGTAGTCCTACATTTTGATCTTCCATCATATATGAACATTTTACTCCACCCTATGAACATATATATTGTCGTCTACCATATGGACTAAATTTGAATCAGTTTTCCTTATTTGAATACGATTGTTGTCGAGTTATACAATCATCTAAATTTTATCTTGATAAGAAAAAACATGCACATAGTAGTAATCATATTTCACTATGAATTACATGTACCATATGATCTCCAATTCAAATATTTGTATCCATTTTATGTTGAATTCAAATAAGAGTACATAGGTCTAGGTAGCGAGATGTTCGGGATAATCTAAACCTTGTTTTCATATGTATATTTTTTGGCTGAATTGGGATAAGTTTTGGTATAAGCTTCTTGCAAAACCAGAGATTCTCTCAACAAGCCTCGTGGTTCCGAGAGGGAACGTGTCACCTTTGTGTGCGAACGATATACACTGCCTCCCCCGTGATTTTCTTTAAAGAGGCAACATAGAACTATATGAGTGCCCTATTAAATTTTGGAATTATTCCAGGTTCGTTTGGCCTTTTTTATACATTAATTGAACTTTTGGAGATTTAATGTGCATAATCCATATTTGAACCACAAGCACATGCTCCGGTGCAACAAAGTTTCATGAAAAATCACATGTGTGTCCTTGGGTGAATTTCTAGGTCCCATGCAAGAAATGGGAATTAAATTCAAACATCTTGGCGTCGTGACTCGGCCGAGAACATCGAGAAACTTGGTTTTAAAATTCATGTAAATCCAAAACTCGCCTGGAAATCATGAAACTTGGCATGGTGTCATGTCATGGCACTAACATTTTGTGGCAAAAAATTGTATCTTTTGGAACAAGTTTTGGTATAAGCTTCTTGCAAACCGGAGCTTCTCTCAAGAAGGCTCGTGGTTCTGAGAGTGAACATGTCACCTTTGAGTGTGAAACGATATATGCTGGCCCCCCTTGAGTTTCTTTACAGAGGCAACATAGAACTACATGACTACCCTGTTAAATTTTGGAATTATTCCGGGTTCGTTTGGCCTTTTTATACATTAATTGAATTTCTGGTCATTTAATGTGCATAATTCAAATTTGAACTACAAGCACATGCTCCCGTGCACCAAAGTTGGTTGAAAAATCACATGTGTGTCCTCGGGTGAATTTCTAGGTCCCATGCAATGGGAATGAAATTCAAACATCTGGGCATCGTGGCTCGGCCGAGAAAATTGAGAAACTTGGTTTTAAAATTCTTTTAAATCCAAAACACGCCTGAAAATCATGAAACTCAGCATGGTGTCATGTCATGGTACTACCATGCTGTGGTAAAAAATTGGCCGAATAGGAACAAGTTTTGGTATAAGCTTCTTGCAAACCGGAGCTTCTCTCAAGAAGGCTCGTGGTTCTGAGAGGGAACGTGTCACCTTTGTGTGCATAAATCACATTTGAAATACAAGCACATGCTCCAGTGCACCAAAGTTGGCTGAAAAATCACATGTGTGTCCTCGGGTAAATTTCTAGGTCCCATGCAAGAAATGGGAATGAAATTCAAACATCTGGGCGTCGTGGCTCGGCTGGAAACATTGAGAAACTTGGTTTTTTAATTGCTGTAAATCCAAAACACGCATGAAAATCATGAAACTTGGCTTGGTGTCATGACATGGCACCAACATGCTGTGGTAATTATGTTGTCCGATTTGCGAAGGCACACACATTAACAAGTGTTGTCACATTACAATCGGAAACACAAGTATTATTGAAACCGTGGGCGTTCTATTTACTATTTACGTGTAGCCACACGTCCCCTTTTTATTAGCTAGGAGGCCCCGTGCAGGGTAGCTATTTGAGTACGGGAGGCGTGCGATCAGACCCCTGCGCGTGCTTATTGGGAGGAGAGCCCTTTGACCTCCATCTGCCCTCCACCTCTCTCCCAAGGTCTCCATTAATGGCACCCGTGCCTCTGTTTAATGGCATGGCTATGTCTCCCTCGACTGAGATTTAAGAGAGAAAAAAGAAAATCTAAAAAGAAATTTTTGCACGGATCTTGATGTAAGATCCGACGGACCTATATAGCATCTACTGCGACTTATAGCAAGACTAATGAATATATAAGGACGACGACAATGGATAATAATTGTCTTACATAATTAGGAAGATAATTAAAAAAGCCACATGCGGCTACGCCCGAAGGGCAAAAGAAGAAGGAAGATAACGATCTGGCTCGCTGATCTCTACTTTCTTGATGTGTTGCTGCAGGCGGCGGGAACTAGTCTCCGCGGCGAGCGGCGATGAGCTCTGTTGTGTCCTCAAGACGCTGCTTGAGAGCATCCACGGATTCCTCCACCAGCCTTTGGCGCTCGATGCGGAGCATGTCATTCTCATCTGGAAGTTTCTTGACGATGACGCCGGTCCTCTTCAACAACGCACTGGTCTCCTCCTGCTGCTTTGCACTTCGCACGATCTTCGCCCTCAGCCCGGAGCCTCTCATTGCCCTCCCTTATTTGCCGGATGACGCCGGTAGCCTGTTCAAACGAGGCTTTCATGTCATCCTGCAACCTCTCCCAGCCGGAGATCTGATCCCTTTGGCTATGGATGATCGCATCCATGTGCCTGTAGGAGTCGTCGCCTGCCCGCGAGACATTTTCCCAGGCCGCCGTGGCACGGTGGGACATTTTTTCTACTTTCGCGGCGCGGCCGGCGCAGTCTGCTGCATCGACGGCGTGGCGGTACCTCTGTGCTGCTTCGGTGGCGTGGCAGGACCTTTGTGCCGCTACATCCGCGCGGCGGGACTTGTCGGCTACTTTTGAGGCGAGGCGGGACATCTCTCGTGCTTCCGCTTCCATGCTCGCCTCTCCCTGGTGGTAATCTCTCGACCCAGAACTCACGCTGGCCATGGCAGACGCAAGGGAAGGATGCTGAATGACTTGTTTGTTTTTGTGGATGAGGAGTTGAGGAGGAATGTGCAGTCATCTTGGCACAGTAGTGTTTATAACCGAGTACCAATACGCTCCTAAGTGGGAGACCGTTTACTCCCTCCGTCTAGGTGTGTAATTAATTGTACGAAAACCAAATAATCCCAAAACACTTTGGCGCGGTCCATTAACTTCTACCTCATTTCTTGTTTCTTGACATATCAACCAATAAGAGATGTGGGTGTGCATGATTTTAATGACTTGAGACTACCAAACACGACATGCATGTGGTTACTTCATTGCATGCAATGCTATTAATTAGCAAATAAACATTAAGTTCTCTCGTTTCCCCCTCCTCCTTGGTCACGGTGATGACGGAGGGAGTAGGTTGTGATCGGTGTGAACAGGCTTGCAATTAAATATAGCATGGTAGTAGTAGTAATTTGGAATGTGACGAGACGCACTCAAAATTTATTGACGGTTTAGTTTCGAAGTGCGGCACTATTCCCGGATGGCGCAACGTGGGCACGTGTTCTCAGCGTGGTGTAGCATATGCCATGGTACAAGTTCTTTTTCTACTGCTGTGTTCGTGCAATAACTGGCACCGTCGGATACATATCTTACGCTTATTGGGGTGTTCGACAGGAATAGCCTTGTGGTGAGCTATAGACTAGTCTTTTTTTCAGACGCATTATACCTATCTCTCGGGACTTCTCGCATGCACCATCTCTAGCTCCCTAGGTCCGTGCCACCCACATAAACTTGTACTCTGAGTTTAGTACGTTATACAAGAAGAGAAGAGGTGCACGCACGCACTCGTCCTCTCTCACACACACATCTGTAGCTACAAATTGTAGTGTTCTCAACCATCCGATGTGCTCTATCATAGGTTTTGCGTAGCTCCTTGGCCTTTAGATTGTACTAGATGTCTTCATTTATTACTTTGTAGACTCATTTTGCATTGGAAAGCGCTATGTGATGGTAACATATTATGTTACTCTATTTGCCTCTCTCCTCATTAATTACTTGCCACCTCATAGTTTTTGCTTATGTGGAATCTATGTTACTACCTATGTTACTCCCACTATGACCAGCCTTATGCGTAGAGAAATAGGATCGGAGGGAGTACTACTAGTAGTACTACTACTTTGATGTGTCGCGTCAACTCGCACAAGTATGCAACACTTCATGAACAAACAAGCATATAAGCTGTTATACTCACTTCTTATAAGCTATTATACTTCTTACCCAAAGGATCTTTATATCCAATAGACATAAAATATCCATTCGACCATTGGAAATTACTTTAAAAGCTGATCTGATGTCGAAGTAATTGCTGCATCGCCACCAAAGCCCACTGAGGGAGTCCTGGACTAAGGGGTCCTCGGGCGTCCGGCCTGTTAGCCATGGGCCGGACTGATGGGCTGTGAAGATACAAAGACCAAAAACTCTACCAGTGTCTGGATGGGACTCTCCTTGGCGTGGAAGGCAAGCTTGGCGACCAAATATGAAGATTCCTTTCTCTGTAACCGACTTTGTGTAACCCTAGCCCCCTCCGGTGTCTATATAAACCGGAGGGCTAGGTCCGTAGAGGAAAAATAATCATAATCATAGTCATACAGGCTAGACTTCTAGGGTTTTAGCCATTACGATCTCATGGTAAATCAACTCTTGTAATACTCATATTCATCAAGATCAATCAAGAAGGAAGTAGGGTATTACCTCCATAGAGAGGGCCTGAACATAGGTAAACATTGTGTCCCTTGTCTCCTGTTACCATCGACCTTAGATGCACAGTTCGGGACCCCCTACCCGAGATCCGCTGGTTTTTACACCTGCACCCACCATCTCTTAAGCTAAACTAGACTGAGCTAACCCCTATATTAGCATATTACTAAGATAAACAGAAGGCATTGTAGAATCATTTAGTACGTGAGCTTGTCAATCTGAATGTGGAGAGACACCAGCTTAGCCCCGGCCAGCAGCTTGGGCGGAACTGTGAAGAAGGTCAGCTCGTGCACGGCGACGTCGCCGGGATCCTTGCTGCTTGTCACCTCCATTTCCACCTTGACGGCGTCGGTCCTGCCTTTGGGCTCCCCCGGCGGGCCGTTCTCCCATAGTTGGCCATGTAGTGCGGCAGTGGGGACGACCCCGCTCTGATGCAGATGACCGACGCGGCGATAGGCGTGCCGATGTCGAGCACGCCGCCGACCAAGACAAACACGCGGTCGTCCTCCTCCACGAACAGCAAGAGCCGTGGCTCCGACAGTGGCACATGTAGTTGGATCACCTTACCGTACTAGATCCTGTGCACAGGCATGGGATGCACGGTGCTGATGTGGTGGGAGAGCGCCGGCGGCGGGCCTTCGTAGCCGTAGATGGGCATGGGGCATTTGCAGGGCACGAGCGGACACACGCTCTGGTGATGGGCGAGCTTGTGGTAAGTGACGTAGAGCCCACAACCTTCATGGACGCACTCCACCCTCACCAAGGAGAGGACGGCGTCCACCGCCGTGTTCCGCATGTCGAAGCCACTGCCGCGCTCGCACTTCTAGCACCGCCGCTGGTTCCCGGGGCGATCGACGCGACAGTCCGCGCAGGCTAGGTGCCCTCCCTTGCACTGCACAAATCAATCGAACATCACATCAATCAAGAAACATGCACCTTGCTCAATCAGCCGAATGGACGAGGTGTATTCGAACCTTATAGACTGGAGGCTTCAAGGGGCAGAGGCACAAGGGGAAGTGGAGCAAGGTGAGGTCCATCGAGACAATAGAGAGCTCCATCATCGGGTCCTCTTCCGTGTGCATGATCTCGCCCTCCTCATGCACAACGATATCCCACTTTATTAGGGCCGGGGCATTACAAAGCTTTATCGTCACATATTCATACTACTTCAATGTGCATTAAATCAACACATGCAAGTATCAAAAGGAGAGTCACGGCATGCATGCATGCGTTGTAATTAATGCATCGGTAAACGCAACTTATTGAAACATATCGAGTGCAGTGCTTTGATGTGTCGCGTCAACTCGTACAAGACCGAGAAGTTTGATTACTACAACGCCCTCTCGCCTTAACCGCACCTGCCTTTGGCTGCATGACAGGTGGGTCACCCACCTGTTGGGCCCACCTGTCATACACGCAAAGGCAGGAGTAATAAGTCAATGAAGCTGCGTCCCTCCCTCGCCCATGAGCGTGGTGGCTGGCAGGACTAGGAGAAGCTTTCATTCGCTACACGCTCTCCCTCCCACACGCCGTGGACATGCAGCAGTTCAATCAGTGTATGATGGCCAGAAGCATACTGTAGTACTCCTCCACTTCAGTAGTACTCCATCATTGTTCGACTTCCCGAAGAGGCGAAGAGCCAAGCGTAGCCTGGACGCTTGTGTGGCAGTTTCATGTGTAGAGTAGCCTAGGATAGCGTGTACCGTGCCTGTAAGCTTAAAATCGTTGGGGTTGGCTCCATGCTTTTTTATTAAAATAATCTTCTGGCCCTACCTGTCATCTTGGTGATTGTAGTTTGCACGCTCATCTGGTTAAGACAGGAATATATATTTTAATTTGTGGTGGGGTAAATGTTTGAGGTTGCAGCAAATGGAGTATTGTACACTCCGGGTCTTTTAGCCAAGTTTAGAGGCAACTATGTGGGGCCAGTGCTATGATGTGTTGCGTCAACTCGTACAATGAGGAGAAGCTTGATTTTACTACTACACACCTTCTCCCTCGCCCATGCGCGCGGTGGCTCGCAGACGAGGACATGCTTTGCTTATAGTACTACAACAAGCTATCCCTCCCGCTCGCGGTGGATGGACATGCAGCAGTGGATTCAATACTGTAGAAGCAGTAGTAGTAACATCATTGTTTGTCTTCTCGAAGAGGTGAAGAGCCAAGCGCAACCCGAAAGTGCAGTTGCGAACCTTGGAGCACACATATAGCCAGGCTCTTGCATGAGACAAAATTGCTATGTGAGCCCACTATTACTTGCTAGTATAGCTCTGTAAACCAGAAAGGAGTATTTGCCTTTCTAGAGATTTCAAAAAGTGACTAGACTACACCGAGATGGAGTACATATGGAGCAAAATGAGTCAATCTACACCGTAAATAAATACGTAGTTCTCTTGTTTCCTCTCAACCTTGGTCGCGGTGCACAATATTGAGTATACTAGTACTATCAACTTGAAATTTATGAAGTCACCATAGGAAGCTCGTCGTCGACGGGAACGTCTCCTGACATGCGATAGACGCGAGCGGCAGTCGCCTCGTTAATGATGCATCTTCAATTAAATGCAGAGGGAATTAATTGGAGAAGCAGAATAGAGCCAGCATGATGTGAATGCAACAGAGTTCGGATTCTCATATAAAGGTGCCCCACCACTCCCATCCATCTACTCCTAGTCTCTACGCAACACTGCTCACTTCAATCCAAGACCAAGTGACCAGAAGCCAGAAGCACCTATGGAGGCGATGGACGCGATTGGCAGTCGGCTGTGCCAAATCATCCAAGGCGCCGGCCTACGGCCCCGCACCGCACTGCGTTTCCAGATGGTGCTGGCGACCGCCAGCGTCGTAGCCCTCGCCGACGCTGGCTTCGCCTCTCGCATGGACGACATGATGGTCAACTCCATCCGCAAGTTCACCACCGTCAAGAAGCGCGGATGACCTTGCCATACTGCTCTAGCCCGTGCGCCCAGGCTCCTCATTGCCTGCCACCCTCATCGGGCTCCATGGTGATGAACTCTTTCATGCCCTGGTGGCCCTGCAGGTGCCGGAGGTCGTGACGAAGAATGTGCACCTCGAGGCCGCGCTCGCCGCGCAGCGCCTAGCCATGCATGAAACCATCGACCTGCACATCCACGTCTATGAGGAAATCGTATACATAGGCCACTACAAGGCTAGCAAGGACAGAAAGAAGTTGGCCATCTTCCAACGGTTGGAATTTTTGGACGCCATTGTTCGGAAGCACGTCGACCTCGCCACGAAAGCCGCTGCTACTTAGCCACCGTTCGGTGGGCCGGTGCCCTGAGTCGAGGAGGTGGACGTCATCGATGGATGCATCTCTTCTTCTTGCCTCCTGTAACCAGCACTGGATCGCCTCGTGGCCTTAATGTTTTATTAGTATAGGAGTATATGGCATTTTATTCCAGTCATAATGTTTTCACTGTGAGGTGGGGCCGCAGTTGAGCCAACCGACCATCGGCAAATCCCCACCCCGCCCACCGGGCGTCGGCTGAGAAGAGCTAGCTGTAGCACGGACGCTGTTGTCAGATGGGACTCGCGTTGATAGAATAGGAGTACTGAGCACTTGAACCTCTTTTTTTAGGGAAAAAGTAGTCGTATGTCTAGTTCTACCACTAGTTGGGTGCGTGCGACCTATACCTATCATCACTTTAGGTCTCCATTTCGAACCGCAGCTACGCTTCCCCGCACATATTTTTTCATGCATTTATCCTCCTATATGTACTCCTAGGCTATTTCCACGTGCTCCCTTTCGCCGACATGAGGGACATAGAGCATCTGGGTCGTAGTGCATGCACGACTCGGAGCATATGCCGGGGTACTTTACATTTCACACCTCACGAATTAAATGCAAACCCCCTGCAGAAGAATAAATAAATAAATGAATTACTACATGAAAACGGATTATATTCGTAGAAACCGGAGCACGTTCATTAAATTTTGGACATAACATGTTTATAAAAAACTACCGGACCTAAACCAGTCTAAGGGTCTCTTTGATTCGCAGGATACTGAAAACACAGAAATGGGGAAAGTATGATGGCGATGAGCTGAGACGAGGAGAACTCTAACTCAGTTAGAGGTTACAGTTAGATTCTAACCCTGAACTAACTATAAACCAAGGAGGTGTATGGATGGCAGGGTCAGATTGACAATAAATGTTCTTTCTCAATCATTTGACTACTTTGGACCCTATTTCCTTCCGGATTTGGTGTGGCCGGCTCTTGTGTGGCCTCCTCCCGCTGACAATTGACATAAACGAACCATCTTTACAAATCAAGCATGCAAAACATGATAAATTTTACTTTGTCCATACAATTGAGATATCCCACTTAAACATACAAGTCCTCAATCAAGCTTCACGAAAAAATACACTCCATGAAACAAAGCATGAGCTAACTCATCACGGAAGTCATTCACGATAGGGAGGGAGCCCGGAGCCCCTCACGCACCCAGGGAGGAGCTCATCATCGTCGCTCTGGAGGAAGGCTCTGTAGAGCCCAAGCCCCGAGAACCCCTCCGATGCTGGCGCTTGCGAGTTGAGGTCAATACCAGCATGGGTTGCAGGGCCACTTGCCGACGACTGCGAACTGAATCTTTGGGCCTCTAGAAATAATGTAAGCCTGAAACTGAAATAGCTAGAAAGGTGAACTGAATCTTTGAGCCTCTAGAAATAATGCAAGCCTGAAAATGAAATACCTAGAAAGGTGAACTGAATCTTTGGGCCTCTAGAAATAATGCAAGCCTGGAACTGAAATACCTAGAAAGGTGAACTGATTCTTTGGGCTTCTAGAAAAAATGCAAGCCTGAAACTGAAATAACTAGAAAGGTGAACTGAATCTTTGGGCCTCTAGAAAGATTTATTACCTCCTCAAGCAGCATCAAACAATTCCATGCGTGCACCACAAATCTATACCAAGTTTAATCAGGATCTACTTTTCCAAATCAGAATTAGTGCTAGAGCGAGCAAGATCAATGATATGGCTGTGAGACAGAGAAGGAACGAACAAACTCACCCCTCTCGTGACCTCCCTGGTAGATGCGCCGCCGCCGCGCATGACAGAGGGGGAAAAACGACCAGTGAAGGGGGAGCGGGGCGAGCTTCGAAGGCCGAAGGGAGAGGGCGTCTGGAGGAGGGCGGTGGAGGCCGGAGGGAGAGGGCGGCCAGAGGAGAGAGAGGGCGAGCGGCGGAG
>NC_057805.1:291375910-291387338 GCF_018294505.1 Triticum aestivum
GGCAGGGGAGATTTTTTAGTTCTCTTTTAGTGGGCCCGAGGAGAACTAACCCAATTAGAACCTCTCCACCGGGTTAGTTTTTTAGCTGGGTTAGAGCAAACTAGCTCAAACTAACCCCTCTTGTTTGGATAATTTGAGGCTATTTCAACCCAAACTAGCTCTAACTTAGGGATCCAAACAAAGAGGAGTAGTACTGTACATGCTACAGTCTGGACCGTAGCACATTATTTTTTATGGTCATATCAGCACATTGTTTTCTACTGCTGATTCAGTGGGCTGCCGTGGTTCGCACTCCTCCGACGTGAGTAGTAGTACTACTACTCCGTCCATTCCTAAATATAAGTCTTTTTAGACATTTCAAATTGACTACAACATACAGATGTATGTAGACATATTTTAGAGTGTAGATTCACTCATTTTTCTCTGTATGTAGTCACTTGTGGAATCTCTAGAAAGACTTGTATTTAGGAACGGAGGGAGTAGTATATACCGCATGATTCTTTGCTCCTTCTTACTACAATGTACTTAGCCGACATGTGGGAGCCACAACATCCGGGTCAATGTGTCATGCACCAGATTAGAGTGCGGAACGGAAGGGGCATCACCCCGGTCGTACAGCCAGTAATTCATGACTATAGTGAGTAGTCATATCACAAGTCTTTCCGGCAGTAACGCGCCATCAAATCACACAGCCCGACCTTTCCAGCAGTAAGTAAGTTGAATCCGCTACTCCATCACCCTCCTCGCCTCTCTGTCAAACCGCCTACGCGAAAACTGCCACACGTACTGCCCAGGAAAAGCCCCGCCCTCAACTTTGAACTACGCAAAAATAGTTCGAGCTTGTTCGTTCTATATAAATACTAGTACTGTATGTTTATTCACCCGTGGGGTTGTTCAATGAATGGAGGGCCCGGGAGCACAAGTGAACAATACTACTACTAGTAGTAGTAAGTAGGAGTTATACAATTAGTCACCTTAAATAGAGAGTTTCTTTTCTTTAATGCCACGTACACAAATTGAAACGCTTGTTGTGGAGACAAAAAGATAATCACTCCACTATATATGTACGCAGGGGCCTGAGCGCTTGCTTTACTAGAGTTGCTCTCTTCATTCTCTCATCCTCTTCAGATCTAAACAAGACAGTGGTAGCAACATTTTCTCTCTGCTCACCGCTGGTCACAGATCCGGCCGGATCCCTTCGCTGGTGTGTGTAGAGGACTAGGTGCATCGTTCACGCGGTCATCGCCGGCGAGGGTGGAAACCCACAGCTGCCGGAGGGGCCCGATCCTCTGCCCGTGCCGTTCTCTCCGACACAGTGCCAGCTCGGGAGGTCCTCCGACCCTTCTTCCTCCCTCCCGTATTGTGCGCAGATCCGACTTGCCGCCGCCGACATCCCGACGACCCTCACACTACTAGGGAAAAGCCTAGTAGTAGCGCGGGAAACCACACTACTAGTAAGGCGCTACAACTATTCCTTAGCAGTAGCGCGTGGGGCACACGCTACTGCTAAGACATATAGCCGCAACGTGTGTTTATTCTAGAGCTACTGCTAATCTAACTAGTAGTAGCGTGTTTCCTGTCCATCGCTACTAGTATTCTATTTTTTATTTTTTTATTTTTAGTGTATTTATACGCCGTTATAATTTTTTTGGTACAATACCAATTATGAGGTATTATGGTCATAACAGTGTCGGAAATGAAGGTGGATTAGGTTAAGTGGAGGCAACATGTGGTGCATGTCGAAAGTATACTACTAATTCAAACTTGATATAGTTTGGACTAGTAGTACTTTCGATGTGCACCACATGTGGCCTCCACTTGAATCTAATCCACCAACACAAGCTATGTAATCATCATCATAGTCATTACCATCAACACTAGCTATTTAATCATCATAGTCATAGTGTAGCACATCATCATCTTCAAAATCATTATAGCTAGCTAATCACCACCAACACTAGCTACGGTAGCTATCTAATCACCGCCAACACTAGCTAATAATAATCATCATAGTCATAGTGTAGCACATCGTCATCTTCAAACTCATTCTAACTAGCTAATCACTCCTACTGCTCTCTCTAAGGTAAAATAGCAGAAAACATGTGTAGCACTCCTGCTTCATCATATTGGAGCATGCAGATGAACATGTCTCCTAATTGTGGGCTGCGCTTCTGATTGTCGCCCCCTAGTACTTCTCTGCGATCCTTCACAATTTTGCTCCAGTCTTTGACTATCAAGACTTCCTCGCTTTGAGAAATCCCGAATGCACTAAAGTGCAATGTCGGATGTCACTAGTACCGCGACGGCATCTGGAACCGTCACCAACTGAGTGTAGGCGATAGGGGGGTCCTTCCCCCACGACCTAGAAACCATCGGGGATATGCCCTCCTGGCACACACGTTCGGCGAAATGAGGTCGTGTGAGACCGGCGAGCGCTCAAATATGGAAATACATACAGTAGAGCTAAAAAATACAATTATACGGCGAAATTGTTTTCGGTCGCAAGTACATCCCACTCTGTCAGTCCCTGCTAAACGTTTCCGTTCGTATGTACATCCCACATAGTCGCTCGAACGAAAACGTTTTCGTTCACAGGTACATCACACACATTTTTTCCCGTTAAATCGCTTGCGTTGTTGAATATATCAGACATGGTCCGTGGAGGAAACTGTGTGGCAAAGGCTATCCATCACACACAGTTTTCATGTGGTAAACGTTTGTGTAAGGTGGCCTAACGCAAACAGTTTTCAAGAGAAAGTCATGTGTGATTGTTTGATCCAACACGGTTTATTGCTAGAAACTGTGTGCGTTGCCTGAGGTCATCGCCCACGATATTTTTTTAACAACCGTTTGCAATAGCAAAACCCAATTAGCAGTCTAATTCGCCACTAGTAGGCTAATTATCCGATTATTCATAATCCATTTATTAATCTAATTGACAGTTCATATTAAGCACACAATATATTTCATTTTCATAATTGAAATACATTAGAGTCCAACATCATATAGCTTCAGCACTCAGCTACCCCATTACACAACTACACCAGGACCAAGTTTCACATGCAACATCTATAACCTTTCGAAATTAGCATCATAGACGGTACATAGACAGATGTATCTCATCTGGTAAACTGCTGAAGCAGAAGGCAAATATTGAGCCTTCATTGATGTTGAAGGTCTTTGTAACTTTAGGCCAGTGCGTGTGGATGATTGACCGTCCATACTTCGTCCTCTTTAGGAACACTTCAATATTGAACCGTGGGTGTTGTATGAATACCTTCCTCGCCTCCTGACCATATAGGTGGTTTGACAGGTAATCATCAGTGAACTGGTTTGGAAAGTCGTGAAAACAAGGATGTGCATAAATATCTTATCTATATTGGAAATGGGGCAAAGGAATAAAAAAAGGCAAGGTATAATAGTTAGTACCATCCTGTAGTGAACTGATGTCTTCTTCATTGTGCAGACAAAGATCTTGTTGTTTTTTGTCGCTAATTTCTTTATCCTAACAATCTTTCTGAGTTTCTTGACTTGACTAATATTCATGGACAACTCATTTCCCCATATGCAAAAAGGGTCGAACAGTGGGTCAAAACCTCTGATAGCAGGACCTACATGTGCAAGACCAAATTGTTAAAAACCTAAATATTAGAATGGTTCCTGCAATTGCACAATAATGTGCTATTAGACAACGGACCATGCACGTGCTAACCTCGATTGTAAACCTCTGTGCTTCCCATTGTTTCCCTGCAACACATATAAGGTAGTTAGTCATCAGGTTAAGTAAGGGTTCGCATGCTATCAGTAAAATATGTTGATGAAAAATAATCACATTGCAGATTCATCAGACTAATTCAAGCCATAGGGAAAACCCATTTATGCAAACCAAGCATGATTAAGAACTAGGAAATATAGCACTTGTATATGTTTCTCATGTATTAAGTGCAACCAAATTTGATTTAGTTCTCGCATGCACAACAATACAAAATTCTACCCATGACAATTGGACATCACATTGCAGAACTGAACCAAGCAGTTAACTAAACACCACAACAAATGAACCAAACATTAACTGACCACCACATTGCACAATATATAATTCAACCAAACAGTTAACTAAACACCACAACAAATGAACCAAACATTAACTGTGCGCCACATTGCACAATATAACATACTCCTAATAGAAGATCAGACAGTTAACCAAACAGTTAACTACAGCCAATTGTAGCAATTGTATTTGTTTCTCATGTATTTACTACAGCCGAATTCAATTTATTCCTCACATGGTATACAATAACAGAATGCACCCACAATTTTGTAAAGATAATTTCGATTTATTTCTCACATGGAAGACAATACAAAATTGCAGCCTGAAGTATTGAACATCACATTTGCAGAATTGAACCAAACAGTTAACTGAAGACGACAACTAATTAACAAAACAGTTAATAAGTGAGAACCACACAGCACGACATATAGAACATATACACTAGAGCAACAGATTGCATAGTAAAATTAGATAGCACAATTCACTAGAATTTGTGAAGGAAAGGAAGGAGCAGCACACGCAACGGGTAAACCGAGCATGCATAACCGGCGTAGCTAGCAAATGGCAAGGTGCTCCATTAAGATCTGGGGGTCGGCACGAATGGCAGCCATCGTGACCTCATCCGCGCGTGCGGCCGCGATTTGCTTCTCCGCTGCCAAATGCTCCTTGAGGTCATGGCTATACTTCATGCACCATGCCTTAGGCCGGCGCTTATTTGGTGGTGGGGTCGGTGATTTGGGTGGAAGGTGTCGCGCTCGCGCCGACGGTAGGGGCATGTGGGAAGTGGAAGGAGGAGGAGGAGGATGGGGGTCGGGTGTGGATTACCTGCCTGGATAGGCGAGGCTGAGGAGCGTGAAGGAGGGTCGCCGGCGAGGTGGCGGTGGCGCTGCAAGCAAGGAGTGAAAGTTTCAACTTGGAAAGGAAGGCGAAAAGAGGGGAAATGTGGCTATTGGTAAGGGGGAGGGGGCGGGGAGGTAGATATTTCTGCGGAAGCCGAAAATTTGGAATCGCTTCAGCCAAAAAACTGGCACGCAAAGTATCATCAGACACTGTCCCTTATTCAGACACGGTCCGAAGATATCTTGTGCTGCATGTCACACGGTTGGTTATAATAAACTGTCTGGGATCTACTTGATTTTTGGTCTTGATTTGAATTACATATGGGGTCACAGTGGCCATGGACGATGTTTGACTTGCTAGACCTTTTATCTGCAGTGATCATAAAAGATTTGGAATTATTCACGGTTTGTTTGGACATTTTTATGCATTAAGTGAGTTTTCAATGCATTTATGTGCATAATTCAAACTTCAACTACATGCACATGCTCCAGTGCATATAAATTCGTTGAAAAATCAAATTTTTGTCCTTGGGTGCATGCTTAGGTCCCATGCAAGAAATGGGAATGAATTTCAAACACCATGGAAGTGTTGATTGCCGGCAAAACATTGAGATGCCTGATTTTTAAATTCTAGTAAATCCAAAACGTGTCTGAAATTCATGAAACTTGGCATGCTATCATGGAGCGGCATCAACATGCCATGGTACAAATTTTGTCCCATTTGGGGCAGGTTTGGGTATGTGCTTCTCACAAACCGGAGCTTCTTACAACAAGCATGATGGTTTTCGGTAGGGAACGTCTCACCATTGGGGACGAAACGATATCCATTGCCTCTTCTTGCTTTCAAGTTTTTTTTTCTCGTGTCAACATAGAACAATAGGAGTGTTGTGTGAATTTTTGTGATTTTTCGGGGTTCGTTTGGACATTTTTATGCATTAACTGAGTTTTCAATGCATTTATGTACATAATTCAAATTTGAACTACATGCACATGCTCTAATGCATATAAATTGCTTGAAAAATCAAATCTGTGTCCTCAGGCGCATTCTTAGGTCCCATGCAAGAAATGGGAATGAATTTCGAACACCAGGGCACCGTTGATTGCCGGCAAAACATTGAGATGCCTGGTTTTTAAATTCTAGTAAATCCAAAACTCGTCTGAATTTCATGAAACTTGGCATGCTATCATGGAGCGGCATCAACATGCCGCGGTACAAATTTTGTCCCATTTGGGGCAGGTTTGGGTATATGCTTCTCACAAATCGGAGTTTCTCACAACAAGCATGATGGTTTTCGGCAGGGAACGTCCCACCTTTGGGGACGAAACGATATCCATTGGCTCTTATTGCTTTCAAATTTTTATCTCGTGTCAACATAGGACAACAGGAGTGTTGTGTGAAATTTTGTGATTTTTTTGGGGTTCGTTTGGACATTTTTATGCATTAACTGAGTTTTCAATGCATTTATGTGCATAATTCAATTTGAACTACATGCACATGCTCCAATACATATAAATTGGTTGAAAAATCAAATCTGTGTCCTTGGGTGCATGCTTAGGTCCCATGCAAGAAATGGGCATGATTTTCAAACACTAGGGCACCGTTGATTGCCGGCAAAACATTGAGATGCCTGGTTTTTAAATTCTAGTAAATCCAAAATTCTGTTAACCATTCATGTGATGCCACTTGTCTTGGTTTTAATGAATGTAGGAGGTGCCGTGCAGACAGCTTCTTGACCTTGACTGAACGGGAGGTGTGCGAGCACCGTCCGGTGCGCAGGCTGACCGAGAGGCGTGAAAGTTGTCCTTGAGTGCGCAGGCTCACCAGCAAGCATGCGAGGTGTACGCTTCGCGGGCTCACTGGGAAGCGAGCCCTTTGATTTTGATGGCCGCCCGCCTTGCTCGCGTCCTCTCCATTAATGGCGCCCAACCCGCAGTTTAATTCGCTTTTTAAATATAAAACACTCATCGCACACGTTTTAGTTAGAACACCCGTATGCAAACCGACAGCTTCCCCAGGAAGCCAAGAGAAAATGTGCCGAGCGGGATTTCTGCAGCTCTTGATCGCAAATGATTTAGATAGAACACCCGTATGCAAAGTGAGAGCAGCGCAGGATTTGTGCATCCCTTTAACGCAAACGGTTGTTCTGGATTATCCGTGTGCAACCACGTACAAACAATTTGGTAAGATTTGCATCTGTCATATTGGGTATGTTGCCATTTGTCAAACTGGAAACATTTACATTTGTTGATCTAGTAACGTTGCCATTTGTCAATCCTTGTAGCACTGCGATTTGTTAAAATATGCAGCTAGAAATCATTAGCACTATGTAATTTTTGCAACTAAAATTCAGTATTTAAGCATAATTTCATTCATAGATTAAACAGTCGTTCTTAATTTATACAAATTATTAAACTCAACAGCTAAACCGACCAAACTTCTCCCCAATTGTTGCAACCCACGTACTGAAATAGCTAGTTCAACTCTATATATTAGCTAATTTTATGTAAGTTGTACAGTTCAACCACACATCTATAGTCAGATGAACTGAACAAAATAGCCCCTAAATACTACTACTACCATGGAGTGGCTTTGTGCTACTTCCGGCAGCCTCTCCTCTGCCAAGCACGCTGAGTAAGAGGTAGAGGAGGAGGAGGAGCCTACTGACGAGCTAGACAAATGCAATACGGTGCCTGCCGCTGCTGCACGTTCAGTGACGCTCACCAGCTCGAACGCCCACTGCCGCTCCAGACGATCCCTGTCGAAGCGGCCGGACTGCTCGTAGATCTCCTGATTCCTCGCCTCTGCGTCGGCGTGTGCTGCGGCCACGGCTGCGGTAAGGCTCTTTGCGTGCTCGACAAGGCGCTCCTCCTCCTCCCGCAGGAACTCGATGTAGCGTGCAAGGTTGCTAGCGCACGTGCGGGTCTCCACCTCCGCCCCCTCCTTCGGGCGGCGGTGGCGGAGCGGGTGATGATCCCGGCGGACGACGGTGGGCTAGCGGCCACGGCGACCGACGATGGGGTGGCGGCCACGACCACCACCTCCCGCCTTCGGGCCGCGGTGGCGGAGCGGGTGATGGCCACGTTGGCCGGGAGTGGGGTGGCGGCCACGACGGCCACCTCCCTCCTTCGGGCCGCGGCGGCAGAGCGGGAGATGGCCCTGGCTTTCGACGGTGGTGTGGTGTAACGCCCACGATGCGGCTATATCTCCCACGTGTCGAGGCACGACTTAGAGGCATAACTGCATAGTGGTTTTGTCGCAAGAAGGGTCATCTTCACACAATCCCATGTAATGAACAAGAATGGGATAAAGAGTTGGCTTACAATCGCCACTTCAACAATACATAAATATAATTCATACATCATCCAAAATACACACATATAGACCGACTACGGTCAAAATCCAGATGAAAATAAGATAACCCCAAATGCTAGATCCCCGATCGTCCCAACTGGGCTCCACTACTGATCATCAGGAAAAGACACATAGTAACGACCACGTTCCTCGTCGAACTCCCACTTGAGATCGACCCCATCATCTGCACTGGCATCATCGGCACCTGCAACTGTTTTGGTAGAATCTGTGAGTCACGAGGACTCAGCAATCTCACACCCGCGAGATCAAGACTATTTAAGCTTATAGGAAAGGATGGTGTAATGAGGTGGAGCTGCAGCGGCAATAAGCATATATGGTGGCTAACATACGCAAAAGACAGCGAGAAGAGAAGCAACGGAACGGTCGTCATCTAGCAATGACCAAGAAGTGATCCTGAACTCCTACTTACGTCATACATAACTCAGACCGTGTTCAGTTCCCGGACTCCGCCGAGAAGAGACCATCACGGCTACACACGCAGTTGATGTATTTTAACTAGGTCAAGTGACAAGTTCTCTACAACCGCACATTAACAAATTCCCATCTGCCTCATAACCGCGGGCACGGCTTTCGAAAGATAATACCCTGCAGGGGTGTCCCAACTTAGCCCATCATAAGCTCTCACGGTCAACGAAGGATAAACCTTCTCCCGGAAAGACCCGATCAGTCTCGGAATCCCGGTCTACAAGACATTTCGACAATGGTAAAACAAGACCAGCAAAGCCACCCGAATGTGCCGACAAATCCCGATAGGAGCTGCACATATCTCGTTCTCAGGGCACACCGGATTGTCTAAGCTTCCGATTGGCCAGTCCAGAGTTGCCTCTGGTGGCCACCGGCGACTGACAGGTTGGACCAATACTCAGAGGAGCACTGGCCCGGGGGTTTAAATAAAGATGACCCTCGGGCTCTAGAAAACCCGAGGGAAAAAGGCTTAGGTCGCAAATGGTAAAACCAAGGTTGGGCCTTGCTGGAGGAGTTTTATTCAAGGCGAACTGTCAAGGGGGTCCCATAAATCACCCGACCGCATAAGGAACGCAAACTCAAGGAACATAAAACCAGTATGACAGAAACTAGGGCGGCAAGAGTGGAACAAAACACCAGGCATAAGGCCGAGCCTTCCACCCTTTACCAAAATACATAGATGCATTAATTAAATAAGAGATATTGTGATATCCCAACATATACATGTTCCAACATGGAACAAACTTCAACTTCACCTGCAACTAGCAACGCTATAAGAAGGGCTGAGCAAAAGCGGTAACTTAGCCAAACAACGGTTTGCTAGGAAAGGATGGTTAGGAGCTGGCATGGCAATATGGGAGGCATGATATAGCAAGTGATAGGTAGCGCAGCATGGCAATAGAGCGAACAACTAGCAAAGCAAAGATAGAAGTGATTTCTCAGAGTTGTCGAAAGCTTGATCCGCGTAAGCGTACTCAACAGGTTCCTCGTTCACAAACTCGTCTCCCGGCTCTACCCAAGACAAGAACACAAGCAACGGAACCACAATCAATCACGAGAAATGCACAAGCAACATGATGCAAAACATGTATGATATGCAAGATATGATATGCGATGCGTATGCGTGCTCCGGAAGGAAAATGATGAACAAGGTAGTAACGTGGCAAACCAAGCATGCCACTGGAAAGATGAGATGTTTTCGGTCGAAATCGATATAAAGATCACCGGAAACGGATGCACGGTTTGCAAATGGCAAGCAAAACAAGAATGACACGAATCTTTGATTAACAGCATGTTAGCACTTAAAATGCAACAAGAAACAATGCTACAGCATTCCAACATAGCAACAAAGCATTTGGCAGTAATCTACAGGAGATGCTTGACAAAAGATGAACACTGGGCTACGGCTAGATCACAACATATCAAGCTCAAACAAGCATGACAATAGTGCAAAAGATGACAGGATCACAGACTTGGTGAAATTACTGGACATGGCAGAAAACAGCATCGGGTAGCAATGTTCAGAGCACGAAAACAACATGCTACAGGAACTTAACATAGCCAAGAAAGGCATTGCAGTGTTCTACTAAATGCATATGACGAAAGTACCTTACTGACTATAAGCCAAAAAGGACCAGAAGATATGATGGAAAGCATGTAAACATAGCAAGTTTCGTTATCAGGTTTCAGACTTAGCAGAAAACAGAGCATGGCAGAAATAATAATATGAAGGCATGTTGGCGAGCTTGATGCACTCACCACAAAGCAATGCATGACAAAAAAAGCATACCTACAGCAAGATGGCATGTTTATGATGCTATCCATGGCACCAACAAATGCATAGCATGTATGGATCAACTACAACAAGCTTGCAAAATTGCATATCATGTTAAGAATCTGCCAGAAATATTTTATAGCAAAAGTAGAGCAAGATTGAGTCATGCTATGGCACTCCATAATTGCAAAAAAGGGCAGGAATGGATTAATTACAACAATAGCTACAAAACATCCTTACTGAACATCTCCAAAATATGCATGGATCTCTCTGTAGCATCAATTTTACATGGCAACAAAATAACAGCAGACAAGGACAGATAAATCACTGTCCCTGAAATCAGAAACATTACGGGGCCTAGATTGCGTGCTTGTGCTAGTCACCACAGAGATCACAAAAATACATGGCATACACCACTAGAAATATGGCATGGCATACAACAAAACACATGTAGAGCTCATGCCCATAACATCCATAGATTAAATGATACAAAAATGACAAATCTCCAAGTTCTGTTAAGAACCAGCAGATAACAGCAACTAGCCCTCTTGCACAGAGATTTGGGCATCAAGATGACCTCTAATGAACATGGTGCAATTGAACAAAATGAAGAGCATCACGAGACGAACAATTTGACATATTACACGCGCGAAACAGAGCTACATGCAAGGAGTTATGCACTATTGAATAGGGGAACTTAATGTAAAATAAAAAAGACAGAAGTTTTCGGGGGGCTCGGGAAAAGCCAACGTACTGTAGATCTCAGATCGAATCGAGGCCGAAGCTCTCGATGGAGCTCGCCGGCGGGAGGAGAGGAGAGGGAGGCCGCGGCGGCCGACGTTGGGGTGGGAAGAGGAGGCGACGCGCGGGGAGGCGGCGGCGGAGGAGGAGGCGCCGGCGGCACGACGCTCACCGGCGATGGCGAC
>NC_057805.1:291387943-291397625 GCF_018294505.1 Triticum aestivum
GCTTCCACGTGGCAGCGCGCCACTGGTCCCGGGCGGCGGCGCGAATTGTCCGGCCGGTGGCGGACACGTCCGGCGCGGCGCGAGGAGCGGGTTAGGGTTTCATCTGCGATCGTTTCCGGGAGGGCTCACATATAAATAGGTAGAGGGAGCTACGAGGCTCCAAATGAGGTGCGGTTTTCGCCCACACGATCGTGATCAAACGACCTACAGCATGGAAGAGTGTTTGGTGGGTTTTGGGCTTGTTTTGAGGGGGTTTTTTCTGCAACACACAGAAGGCATCTGCAGTTACCCGGTTAACCATTGGAGTACCAAACGACCTCCAAATGGAACGAAACTTGACCGGTGGTCTCCAGGTGGTATACTAAGGCCACTTGACAAGCCTCGGCCCATTCCGAGAATGTTTGACACCCGCTCACGAAAGAAAAACAAGAGGGGTGCGCCGGAGGAGATGGGAGCGCCGGATTGCAAAACGGACAACGGGGAAAATGCTCGGATGCGAGAGACGAACACGTATGCAAATGCAATGCACATGATGATATGATATGAAATGTATGACATGAACAAAATGCAAAACGAAAGACAAAACCCGACCACAGTGGGAATATCATAACACATGGCCGAAAATGGCAAGAGTTAGAGTTACAAATATGGAAAGTTACATCCGGGGTGTTACAACACTCCACCACTACGAGAGGATCTCCTCCCGAGATCTAGGACTGAAAGAACTCCGGATATTCAGAACGGAGGTGGTCCTCGCGTTCCCATGTGGCTTCCCGGTCGGAATGGTGCGACCACTTCACTTTCAGGAATTTGATTGACTTGTTGCGAGTCTTGCGCTCAGTTTCTTCAAGAATAGCAACGGGGTGCTCATGATAAGACAAATCTTCTTGGAGGTCAATCTCTTCGAAGTTGATAGTGCGCTCAGGCGTCTTGAAGCACTTGCGGAGCTGTGACACGTGGAACACATCGTGCATGTTCGCGAAGTTGGAAGGAAGCTCAAGTTGATAGGCGAGGTCGCCTCTTTTACCAATGATCTTGAAAGGACCCACGTAACTAGGGGCAAGCTTCCCTTTAATACCGAAGCGACGAGTGCCTTTCATTGGAGAGACGCGGAGGTAGACATGGTCTCCGATCTCGAAAGCCAAATCACGGTGCTTACTATCATAGTAACTCTTCTGGCGCGATTGCGCGGCTTTGAGATTATCACGGATGACTTTACACATTTCTTCAGCTTCAGTGATTAAGTCATTGCCAAGAAGTTGGCGTTCACCAGTCTCTGACCAATTGAGAGGAGTACGACACTTTCTGCCATAGAGAATCTCGAATGGGGCCTTGCCCGAACTTGCTTGGAAGCTGTTGTTGTAGGAGAATTCAGCATATGGAAGACAATCTTCCCATTTCATGCCAAAGGAAATGACACAAGCCCTGAGCATATCTTCAAGATTTTGATTGACTCGCTCGACTTGGCCACTAGTTTGAGGATGGAAAGCTGTGCTGAAGCGAATATTTATGCCCATGGCCTTCTGGAAGGAGTCCCAGAACTTAGAGGTGAAGATGCTTCCACGATCGGAAGAAATCAATTGTGGAATGCCGTGCAAGGAGACAATTCCGGAGGTGTAAAGCTCTGCCAACTGAGCTGCTGTGATGGATTCTTTGATTGGAAGGAAATGAGCCACTTTAGAAAGCTTGTCGATGACAACGAAGATAGCATCATTTCCACGCTTGGACTTTGGAAATCCAGTCACGAAGTCCATTTCGATATGATCAAACTTCCACTCTGGGATAGCAAGAGGTTGGAGGAGACCAGCTGGTCGTTGGTGTTCTGCTTTCACCCTTCGACAGACATCACATTCATTTACGAATTGAGCAATTTCTCGCTTCATACGAGTCCACCAATACGACTGCTTGAGGTCATGGTACATCTTCGTACTTCCAGGATGAATGGAAAGAAGAGAATGGTGTGCCTCGTTCATAATGACTTTCCTTAGATCACCTTTAGGAACCACAATCCGGTCCTCGAAGAATAAAGTGTCTTTGTCATCAATGCGATAGCACTTGTATTTGGAAAGACCCTTGTCGATACCACGTTTCACCTTCTTCACCATGGCATCAAGGAGTTGTGCCTCACGAATTTGATCTTCCAAAGTAGGAGAGACTATGAGGTCGGCAAGAAAGCCTTGAGGAACAACTTGGAGATTCAGCTTGCGGAAAGCTTCACAAAGATCCGGTTGGAAAGGCTTGAGGATTAAGCTGTTGCAATAAGCCTTCCTACTTAAAGCATCTGCAATGACATTGGCCTTGCCTGGAGTATATTCAATACTCGGATTGTACTCTTGAATCATTTCGACCCATCGAGTCTGCCTGAGGTTGAGGTTGGGCTGAGTGAAGATGTACTTGAGACTCTTGTGATCGGTGAAAATGTCCACTTGTCTTCCCAACAAGAGATGTCTCCACGTTATTAATGCATGGACAACTGCCGCCAACTCAAGATCGTGAGTTGGGTAGTTCTTCTCATTGGGCTTCAACTGACGAGAGGTATAGGCCACAACTTTCTTCTCTTGCATTAACACAGAACCGAGACTTTGGAGAGAAGCATCACAGAAAACTTCAAATGGCTTGGATTCATCAGGAGGAGTCAAGACAGGAGCTGTGACTAGTTTCTCTTTGAGAGTGTTGAAAGCAACGTCACACTCAGGAAACCAGACATACTTCACATGCTTCTGGAGGAGGTTGGAAAGAGGCTTTGCAATCTTAGAGAAATTCTCGACGTATCGTCGGCAATAGCTTGCAAGACCAAGAAAACTACGGAGCTGCTTGACATTCTGAGGAGGTTCCCAATTCACAATTGCGGACACCTTCTCGGGGTTAATAGCGATGCCCTTCGCAGAGATGATGTGACCAAGGAAAAGAACTTCATCGAGCCAAAACTCACATTTAGAGAACTTCGCATAGAATTGATACTCTCTGAGCTTGTCGAGCACCAATCCCAAATGTTTGGCATGGTCCTTCTTATTCTTGGAGAAGACCAAGATATCATCGAGATACACCAGGACGAATTCATTGGTATAGGGGTTGAAGATGAAATTCATCATCCGAGAGAATACTGGAGGAGCATTGACAAGGCCGAAAGACACGACAGTATATTCATAAGAACCAAAGCTTGTTCTGAAAGCTGTCTTGGGAATATTTTCTTCACGAATGCGAATCTGATGATAACCCATACGAAGGTCAAGCTTGGAGAATACTTTAGCACCTTTGAGTTGCTCGAATAGCTCATTGATATGGGGAAGTGGATACTTGTTCTTGATTGTCTTCTTGTTCAATGGACGGTAGTCGACACAAAGTCGGTCCGTGCCATCCTTCTTCTTGACAAAAAGAACACCACAACCCCATGGAGAAGAACTCGGTCTGATCAAACCCAGAAGCTCTTATTCATCGAGCTGTTTCTTCAATTCCTTCAGCTCGTTAGGTCCAAGCTTGTATGGACGCTTGCAAACGGGTTCAGTGCCAAGCTCTAGTTCGATAACGAACTCAACTGGCTGATGAGGAGGCATACCCGGAAGTTCTTCTGGAAAGACATCTTGATACTCACAAACGACTGGAATTTGAGAGATGGCATTCAATTCGCCCTTCTCATTGAGAGAAAATAACCGAATGGTTTCATCGCGAGCGGCATAAATAATCACATCCTCAGAAGAGTGTGTCAATTGAATTTCCCTGGCAGCACAATCAAGTTGAGCCTTGTGCTTAGAAAGGCAGTCCATCCCGAGAATTAGATCAATATCTGAGTCACCAAGAACAACTGGAGAAGACAGAAATTTATAGTTTCCCATCTTGATGGAAACATCCGGAACCATGGAACTTGCATTCATGCATTTGCCCGGAGAGACAACTGCTAACGGTCTAGGCAATCCTTGGAAATGCAATTCATGCTTAGATGCAAATGGTCTTGATATGAAAGAAAGCGATGCACCAGTATCAAAAAGAACTTTTGCAGGAACATCATTAACAGGAAGATTACCCATTATCACATCAGTAGATTCCTCCGCTTGAGCTGCATTCATCATGTTCACCTTTGCAAACTTTGGATTATGCTTGACCACTGCATTGCTGGAAGATCTGACAGGAGGAGGAGGAGGCAGACGCCTTTGGTTGAAGCACTTGTTAGCATAGTGACCTTTCTGCTGACACTTGTTGCAAGTCACCTCTGAGAGTGGACGGTGATAAGGAGCATTGGACTTTTGAGCTTGATTCTGAGACTTGTTCTGATAGCCAGAGTTGGAAGAGTTGGAAGAACCATGGCCACCTTTGTTCTTCTGCTGGTAAGGCTGATGAAACGGAGGAGGAGGAGGCAACCAGAACTTCTGTTGCTTAGCTGCCACAAGTGAGGAAGAAGAAGACTGAACTGTGTCTCTGACTCTCCTCTTAGAAGCCTCACACTTGAGCTGAGCAGCCTCTTGCTTCAGTGCCATGTTATAGAATTGATGAAACTGAGTAGGCTCAACAAGAATGAGAGCTAACTGCAGATCCTCTCTAAGGCCACCTCTGAAGTGATAGATCATGCCCTTTTCATCAGGAACGTCTTGTTTAGCAAAGCGAGCAAGTTTCTGAAACTGGATGTTGTATTGATACACAGACATGTTGCCTTGCTTGAGATTGCGGAACTCCTCACGCTTGCTCTCAACAACACTTCGTGGAATGTGGTGCGCTTTGAAATCCCGACAGAAGTTAGTCCAAGTGATCACACGACCTCCTCTGGAATATTTGTATTGCTGAAACCAATCAGCAGCTTGGTCCTTGAGTTGAAAAGAAGCGAACTTGACATAGTCCTCAGTCCTGACATTGCTACATTCAAAATGCTTGTTGATGTCCACGAGCCAATCATCGGCATCCGTGGCCTCAGCACAGTAGCTGAAAGACTTGGGCTGATTTGCGAGAAACTGGTTGAGGGTAGCTAAGTGAAACTGATTGTTGCCTTGACCTTGATTTCCTTGATTGCCTTGCCCTTGGGTGCGTTCTTGCAAGAGTTGCAGAATCATCTGAGCATTGGCGTTGGTGGCTGCCATGATAGCTTGCCATGCCTCCAGAGGCGGAGGTGGTGGCGCAGGGTTCGCTTGACTCCCTTCATTGCGATCCGGATTCTGACGCGTTGGCGGAGCCATCCTGAAGAGGGTGACATCCGTTAGCATCTTGATAGACAAATAGATAAGTAGAATCAACGGATAGAAATTGCAACATATAGTCTTCACAATAAACATTCGAATGAAGATGAACGAATGAGTTCCGTAGTAAATCATCACGGTTCCATAAGTTGAGAAGCCACTTAGAAAAAGGTATGGAATCAACATCTGACTTCGAAGCAACTCGAATATCACAAATCAAAACAAAACAAGTATTGGCTTGCAAAATAAGCCGGAACAGACATATGATAGATATTCCGTCTGAAGTTTTCGTGGTGGGGCCCACACGGGCTCAATCGTACAGCACCATCATGTACAAGGCTGTGCACATGACATACGAAGCGTCCCCGAGTCGGCATAGCCAAGGACTCTTTAAGACACTACGAGACCACTGTAAAACCAACCGTGTACAGGCGGACTACTAGACGTCGAACCCCAATCTCATATCATGCGTCTGTCGGAAAGATATCCTAAGGCTACTTGAATTCCCACTTATAAACTCCCGAAACTTTCTGGTTATGCAATCTAGTGTTGGGGATACACGGGACACAAAATATATCACCCAAACTAACAATCCCTAGATCCAGTTGTATCCATCCGTCAACACATAACCAAGAAACCTTCGGAAATCGTTTACCTCAACCTTCGAAAAGCATCCGTTATACAAGTTATGGCAATACTCCCGAACTCCTGCCCCAGTACTGGGTGGCGTCGAGGTGATCTCACCAACAACTGCATAAAAGAGATTTCGATGTCGGCGAAACTCAGGTATTCCAGAACTGCAACGATAAAATTGTGACGACAACACCTCGGAGCTGAACTCCCCGGGACACTGCCACAACCCCTAAATGTCAGGAGGCACCAAGAACAATGTTCTCGTCACAAATCCATCGGAACGATTCCAAGATACCCGCGTGATCCTAAATTTTTTTTAGTGAAATTTGAGGAGAGAAGAGTCAAAACTTCTACGTCAGGAGACCTCACCAGAGCGACGAAGGGACTGAGGAGTAAAAAGAATCCTACTCTCCGATATATATAATCCTAAGACTCAAAAACATTTTTGTTCTAGACTCAACAACGCCAGCGATTCGATCAAGCAGGGGGCTCCTAAGTCGGGGATGGCTCTGATTACCAACTTGTAACGCCCACGATGCGGCTATATCTCCCACGTGTCGAGGCACGACTTAGAGGCATAACCGCATAGTGGTTTTGTCGCAAGAAGGGTCATCTTCACACAATCCCATGTAATGAACAAGAATGGGATAAAGAGTTGGCTTACAATCGCCACTTCACACAATACATAAATATAATTCATACATCATCCAAAATACACACATATAGACCGATTACGGTCAAAATCCAGATGAAAATAAGATAACCCCAAATGCTAGATCCCCAATCGTCCCAACTGGGCTCCACTACTGATCATCAGGAAAAGACACATAGTAACGACCATGTTCCTCGTCGAACTCCCACTTGAGATCGACCCCATCATCTGCACTGGCATCGTCGGCACCTGCAACTGTTTTGGTAGAATCTGTGAGTCACGAGGACTCAGCAATCTCACACCCGCGAGATCAAGACTATTTAAGCTTATAGGAAAGGATGGTGTAATGAGGTGGAGCTACAGCGGCAATAAGCATATATGGTGGCTAACATACGCAAAAGACAGCGAGAAGAGAAGCAACGGAACGGTCGTCATCTAGCAATGACCAAGAAGTGATCCTGAACTCCTACTTACGTCATACATAACTCAGACCGTGTTCACTTCCCGGACTCCGCCGAGAAGAGACCATCACGGCTACACACGCAGTTGATGACCTTTAATTGGGTCAAGTGACAAGTTCTCTACAACCGCACATTAACAAATTCCCATCTGCCTCATAACCGCAGGCACGGCTTTCGAAAGATAATACCCTGCAGGGGTGTCCCAACTTAGCCCATCATAAGCTCTCACGGTCAACGAAGGATAAACCTTCTCCCGGAAAGACACGACCAGTCTCGGAATCCCGGTCTACAAGACATTTCGACAATGGTAAAACAAGACCAGCAAAGCCACCCGAATGTTCCGACAAATCCCGATAGGAGCTGCACATATCTCGTTCTCAGGGCACACCAGATTGTCCAAGCTTCCGATAGGCCAGACCAGAGTTGCCCCTGGTGGCCACCGACGACAGACAGGTTGGACCAATACTCAGAGGAGCACTGGCCCGGGGGTTTAAATAAAGATGTCCCTCGGGCTCTAGAAAACCCGGGGGAAAAAGACTTAGGTCGCAAATGGTAAAACCAAGGTTGGGCCTTGCTGGAGGAGTTTTATTCAAGGCGTACTGTCAAGGGGGTCCCATAAATCACCCGACCGCGTAAGGAACGCAAACTCAAGGAACATAAAACCGGTATGACAGAAACTAGGGCGGCAAGAGTGGAACAAAACACCAGGCATAAGGCTGAGACTTCCACCCTTTACCAAAATATATAGATGCATTAATTAAATAAGAGATATTGTGATATCCCAACATATCCATGTTCCAACATGGAACAAACTTCAACTTCACCTGCAAGTAGCAACGCTATAAGAAGGGCACAGCAAAAGCGGTAACTTAGCCAAACAACGGTTTGCTAGGAAAGGATGGTTAGGGGCTGACATGGCAATATGGGAGGCATGATATAGCAAGTGATAGGTAGCGCAGCATGGCAATAGAGCGAACAACTAGCAAAGCAAAGATTGAAGTGATTTCGAGGGGTGGTTATCTTGCCTGCAAGGTTCTCAGAGTTGTCGAAAGCTTGATCCGCGTAAGCGTACTCAACAGGTTCCTCGTTCACGAACTCGTCTCCCGGCTCTACCCAAGACAAGAACACAAGCAACGGAACCACAATCAATCACGGGAAATGCACAAGCAACATGATGCAGAACATGTATGATATGCAAGATATGATATGCGATGCGTATGCGTGCTCCGGAAGGAAAATGATGAACAAGGCAGTAACGTGGCAAACCAAGCATGCCACTGGAAAGATGAGATGATTTCGATCAAAATCGATATAAAGATCACCGGAAACGGATGCACGGTTTGCAAATGGCAAGCAAAACAAGAATGACACGAATCTGTGATTAACAGCATGTTAGCACTTAAAATGCAACAAGCAACAATGCTACAGCACTCCAACATAGAAACAAAGCATATGGAAGTTATCTACAGGAGATGCTTGACAAAACATGAACACTGAGCTACGGCAAGATCACAATATATCAAGCTCAAACAAGCACGACAAAAGTGCAAAAGATAACAGGATCACAGACTTAGTGAAATTACTGGACATGGCAGAAAACAGCATCGGGTAGCAATGTTCAGAGCACGAAATCAACATGTTACAGGAACTTAACATAGCAAAACAAGGCATGGCAGTGTTCTATTAAATGCATATGACAAAAGTCACTTACTGACCATAAGCCAAAAAGGACAAGAAGATATGATGGCAAGCATGTAAACATAGCAAGTTTCGTTATCAGGTTTCAGACAGCAGAAAACAGAGCATGGCAGAAATAATAATATGAAGGCATGTTGGTGAGCTTGATGCACTCACCAAAAGCAATTCATGACAAAAAAAGCATACCTACAGCAAGATGGCATGTGTATGAAGCTATCCATGGCAAGAACAAATGCATAGCATGTATGGATCAACTACAATAAGCTTGGCAAAATTGCATATCATGTTAAGAATCTGCCACAAATATTTTATAGCAAAAGTAGAGCAAGATTGAGTCATGCTATGGCACTCCATAATTGCAAACAAGGGCAGGAATGGATCAACTCCAACAATATGTACAAAACATCCTTACTGAACATCTCCAAAATATGAATGGATCTCTCTGTACCATCAAGTTTACATGGCAACAAAATAACAGCACACAAGGACAGATAAATCACTGTCCCTGAAATCAGAAACATTACGGGGCCTAGATTGCATGCTTGTGCTAGTCACCACAGAGATCACAAAAATACATGGCATACACCACTGGAAAGATGGCATGGCATACAACAAAACACATGTAGAGCTCATGCCCATAAGATGCACAGATTAAATGATACAAAAATGACAAATCTCCAAGTTCTGTTAAGAACCAGCAGATAACAGCAACTAGCCCTCTTGCACAGAGATTTGGGCATCAAGATGACCTCTACTGAACAGGGTACAATTGAACAAAATGTAGAGCATCACGAGACGAACAATTTGACATATTACACGCGCGAAACGGAGCTACATGCAAGGAGTTATGCACTGTTGAATAGGGGCACTTAATGTAAAATAAAAAGACTTGGAAGTTTTCGGGGGGCTCGGGAAAAGTCAACGTACTGTAGATCTCAGATCGGATCGAGGCCGAAGCTCTCGATGGAGCTCGCCGGCGGGAGGAGAGGAGAGGGAGGTCGCGGCGGCCGGCGTTGGGGGGGGGAAGAGGAGGCGACGCGCGGGGAGGCGGCGGCGCGGCGGCGGAGGAGGAGGCG
>NC_057805.1:291397974-291403225 GCF_018294505.1 Triticum aestivum
CGCGGACGGGCCCGCGGGCTTCGGCGGCGGCGGTGTACGGGCTTCCACGTGGCACCGCGCCACTGGTCCGGGGCGGCGGCGCGAATTGTCCGGCCGGCGGCGGACACGTCCGGCGCGGCGCGAGGAGCCGGTTAGGGTTTCGTCTGCGATCGTTTCCAGGAGGGCTCACATATAAATAGGTAGAGGGAGCTAGGAGGCTCCAAATGAGGTGCGGTTTTCGCCCACACGATCATAATCGAACGACCTACAACATGGAAGAGAGTTTGGTTGGTTTTGGGCTGGTTTTGAGGGGGGTTTTGCTGCAACACACAGAAGGCATCTGCGGTTACCCGGTTAACCGTTGGAGTACCAAACGACCTCCAAATGGAACGAAACTTGACCGCTGGTCTCCGGGTGGTATACTAAGGCCACTTGACAAGCCTCGGTCCATTCCGAGAATGTTTGACACCCGCTCACGAAAGAAAACAAGAGGGGTGCGCCGGAGGAGATGGGAGCACCGGATTGCAAAACGGACAACGGGGAAAATGCTCGGATGCAAGAGACGAACACGTATGCAAATGCAATGCACATGATGACATGATATGAAATGCATGACATGAACAAAATGCAAAACGAAAGACAAAACCCGACCACGGAGGGAATATCATAACACATGGCCGAAAATGGCAAGAGTTGGAGTTACAAATATGGAAAGTTACATCCGGGGTGTTACATGTGGCGGCAACGGCGGCTGGCAACAGCTACCGACGGGCAGCGGCGGCGGGGCGTGTGGTGGGTGTTCCGCACACACCCAACAAGGACGCCACACGCACTACACTACGCCGGGGACTGCGCCGCCGTCGTGGTGTAGCCCCCTAGCTGGAGCTGTCCTCTGATGACGGCAGAGTGGCTAAGCGACGATGATGGACCAGTGCCATTGGCGATTGTGGGAGAAACAGACGAGATAAGCTACAGGGAGGGAGGGAAAATGCGACGTAGGACTCGCCGGCCATGAGAATCTTTATAGCAGGCTGGTAAGCATTGGGATTTCGGGGGATTTCACCGAGTCAAGCGGGAAGCTTGCACGGGAACCTGCGAGGTTGCGTGGGAACGGGCTCACCGATAATTCATTGGCACCACCGTTTGGCCAAAAGAACGCCCCCGTGTGCTGCGCAAGCTTGCGCTGTAAGCCGTCTGCGGTAGCGGGGTGACAAGACATGCGAGAGGAGGATAGGAGGACACGTACACATACAGTTAATAAAAAAAAGTTTGTGATTTAATTACCTACTATACCCCCGTCCTGGTTTATAAGTAGGATTTAACTAATAAAATACGAATGCATGTCGCCATAGATTATATCGTTGGAGTCGTATTTGAACATAGTTTCCAGCTATACAATTTTTGTAACATGCATTAACACTTTTTTGGTTAAATTTAAGGTTATACACCAGCAAGCGTTTGCCCGCAACACACACAGCTTATTCCATCACAAACAGCTCTGATGGATCAACTGTCTGCCACATATCGCACACGCAACTCTAATCTAATTCATGCTTGATGTCTCCGACATCGCTCGCACAGTTCGTCTTATTTTCCACATATCACTTTGCAGTCCTCTGCTCGCGTCCCTCGGCAAGCTCTGCTTGCCATTAGGCACCGCGGCGCGCTTTGTCGCATCCGTTGGCGCGCTCTGCTCATGTCCGTCGGCGTGCTCGGCTTGTGGACAACTTTTCCTTGAGGCGACCGCGGAGCGCTCTGCTCGCGTCCCTCCGTGCGCGCTCTACTAGTTGTTGGGCGTGCGCACGATCACGTCGGGGGCCCCATATTCATGCGGTTGCGCCGCGCGCGTTGCCACGCGATGCAGTTACGTGCGGCACGATGGAGTTACGCGCTGCAAATTAGAACTGCCATCAGGGCCTGCCGATATTCCTGGCCGTCCGACTTCCCCTTTAATTCCCGCGGCCATTATAACCTTAGTCTCTTAAACCTTTCGATCGCGCCCCCAACACAACAAGCACACCCACGATGACACATAGAGAGGGGATGTCCGGCAGCGCCCCAATGGAGTTCGATGAGCATAGAGTGGAGACCCACACGAGGGAGACGGATCTCTCGGTGGTGTACACCATCGACCCGGCCGTGGTGGACGACTACATCAACAGCGTTGAGCAGTTGCTTGCTGGAGACAAGTACAAGGTGGTCTGCATCGACCTCCTGTACATGGCCGCTCATCCCGGCATAGATCAGAAGGTTGCTGTCTGCTGGTTGTACGTGTGCCATCATGTCCTCATCTACCACTGCTGCATGGCCACAGAGCCTTGCGACCGTTTCAACAGGTTTTTCAACAGCACCGACTACAAGTTCGTCACGGTGGATACCGAAGACGATGTAAAAGCGCTTAGTGTTACGGGCTTGGCCTGCAAGAACCTTGTCGAAATCCATGACCACTACAGGGTCTGGGGCAGCACGAAGCAGGACTCTCTGGTCGAACTCGCCTCGGCCATCATCGACCCCTACTACGAAAAGATGAAGCAGGATGCCCAGAGAACAAGTCCCGTATCCTGGCACAAGGCCTGGATGCGGCAACTAGATGAACCTCACCTTAGGTTTGCGGCCAAGAGCATGTACACATGCTACGAGATGCATAGGCGGATCGTTGACACAAGGAAGTGCCTCGTTACCCAAATCGACATGCCCGGATCGAGCCACAAGAAGAGCAAGCGTCACAAGAAGTAGATGATGATCAGATGATTGTTTATGCTAGTTAATCATGCATATAATATATAGTTTACTTTATTTGCGTGTGTGGAAATGTCATGTGTGTAGTAGCCACCTATGTAATTATGCATGTAATAGTTTACTTTGGTGTGTGCAAATGCCATGGTTGTAGTAGCCACCTATATATGTGGATGTTTAATTTGGTTATGCAAGCATGTCCTTATAAGTGTGTGTGTGTGTGTGTGTATGTGTATATGTTGTTGTTCTGTATGCAATCCCATCGCACAACACACACGTCTTATTAGCAGCAACCGTCTATGTTCTTATCGGTCTTCACACACATTTCTGATTACATACCTGTTTGCCACATATCACACACATCTTGTTAAGTTGAACCGTTTCTGTTCTCATGTCTCAACGCAAACAGTTCATCCGAGTGAACCGCATGCCGTATATCGCACACACCTTTGATCTGGCTGACCGTTTCTTTTGTGTTGCCTAATCACAAACAGTTCATCCGAGTGAACCGCATGCTGTGTATCACACACGCCTTCATCTGGCTGCCCATTTCTTTTGTTCCTCCTCATCACAAACAGTTCATTGAACTAAACCATATGCCCTTCATCGCACAGGCAACTAAAACCTGAACCGTATTTGATGCATCCGTCATTGCAAACGTTTTACACATTTCTGACGGTTTTCATACAACACCGTTTGCGATTATTGCATTGCACACAGTTTCTCAAAGGGTCTCTAATCATAGTGTCGCGTTAGCAACATCCTGCAGTAGTATGTCTTGGTCGTAAACTAACCATTCTCATGCGACCTTTAGTCTCGATCTAATGAGGCACAACATTCATCGGGAGTCCCTATTGAAGAACATCGTAGTAACATACTTAGCAATGAAGTTTAGCTTAAAAAATAATGTATGAAAAGATACACTGAGGACAAATAGTAAAAATCTTACCATATTTCCTAAATAGATGTGACCGTAGTTCAATACGAACACTATTTGTCGCACGTTTTGAGTACTAAGATTTTTAAGTCCAGGAAAATGATTTGTCTTGACAGCATCAAGATCCTAAAGCCATGAAACATAATGACATATCTCCTCGTAGTTTAGTCTAGCCCCGGGACAGTGGACGGTCATGTATACCAAGCGCTGGACATGTTTGCTTGAATGGAAATAAGCTGTCAATAGAAATTAGTTGTCAACTATTTTTGAATAAACAATATCCAAGACATAAATATGGTTGAGAAACTCACATACTGGTAGAACTGGAGGCATCTGCACATCGACCCAGATGTCTCTATTACCTTCAATATCATCTTCCAGACGAATATCAAAGGTGATAACCATATCAGGCTCAAATGCATAAGCCTTGCATAGTGCCTGCCAAGTTTTGCATTAAAAATAGGTGTAGGTGTCTACATTCTATAAATTTGCGTTGAAAGTATAACCATGCTCGGTCTTCAAGTAAACTCTCTTTACCTCCATAGTTTTCATAGGACTGAAACCTATCTTATCCAAGACAAGAACTCTTGCATGGCAGGGGATACGCTAGTAGAATAGTAAAAAAATTAAATTATAAGTTGAAGCAAATGAAGCGGAAATCATGCTTAATTAAATTATAAGTTGAAGCAAATGAAGACTTGTCATTGTGACTTACTGTATCCACTTTGAAGGTCTCGTCTAGCTTGATGTTGAAGCACCTATCATCAACTAGGAAGATTATGTCGCACAGGCCGCGCTTGTCTTCACAGTATTCGCAAATACTGAAATCCTCTTTGTCGTCAGACATTTCCTATGTTCATAGTTGAAACATTAATTGAAAATCGATCGAAGGCAACTAGGAGGAAACTCAACACACAAATCCGGGGCACTCGATATTTCCTACATACTCTAGCACAAGTCATGCTTAAATTCACGAAAAAAATCCGGCATGACCTTTGTTAAAATAGGACATATCAAGCGCCTGAAATTTGCTGGAAAGGAAATGAATCAACACTCCAGCAAAACATAGGCCACTCAGATTTTCCCAGCGATACAAATATGTTCATACACATACAATGATGCATGCTTAAACTTGCCATTCCATCCGGATCAATTATCATAAGCATTCGCATATGAGCTCACTGACTAAATATCGTAGTTCTACTCTATTCAACGCACCGAGAAGTGGATAAAGAGGAGGTGGACTTTTAGCTCACCGACTCGGGTGTAGAGGAAGTAGAGGTAGCTCGGATGACGATCACTCCAATGAGACACGATCGTACACAGCCTGCATATTCCACCGAGTAAAATTTTAATTAGATCATCAAATCTCATATAGCATTCTTTGATGATAAAGTCATAATGACATAAATTCAACTAGTTCTATTAATTCAACTAGTTCAACTAAGCACTTACTATAAATAAAAATAATTGATTTTCTTACTAAAAATAGTAACAAAGTACATTATACAAGAACAGTACAAAAAAAGTTTAGGGTTTAGGAGAGATGGAGGGAGGAGGGGTTGGGAGGAGGGAGGAGGAGGTAGTAGGGAGGAGGAT